>NC_048300.1:111353114-111644444 GCF_013100865.1 Trachemys scripta elegans
GGACAGGGAAGGAGGGTGGGGACAGAAATAAACTGGAGAGTGTATCCCCCTGCTACTGTGTTGAGGACCCACTGGTCCGATGTTAGAGAGGTCCAGGCAGGGAAGAAGGGGGACAAATGGTTGGAAAATAACAGGGGTGCTGGATCCAGGACACAGGCTCGAGAAAGCCTCGAGCACACCCTCAAAATGCCTGCTTGTTACCCGGTTGGTAACGGGTAGAGCTCGAGCGAGCTGAGGGTGCCGGCTGATGGCCCTGCCGGTGCTTATAGCCTTTGCCCTTCTTGCGGAAGGGCTCTAATCGAATGTGTGTGGCTGCTGTGGTTTAAACTGCTTCCTTGCTGGTCCCAGCATGTAAAGGGCCAGGTAGCCCTAGAGTCTTTCAGGCCATGTAATTTACTGTCTGTCTGTTCCAAAAACAGTGCCAGGCCATCGGATGGGAGGTGCCGGATGGATTGTTGAACCTCCATCAATATGCCCGATGACTGCAACCAGGATGCACACCTCACAGAAATGACCGAAGCCATGATCCGGGCTGCAGAAACTGCCAATCTGAGACCGCTTGGAGGGCTGTCCTGGGCATAGCTCTGCCCTCACAGAGGATAGCCAGGTATTCCTTCCTGGGCTCCTCTGGTAGTGAATCCGCAAACTTGGCCACAGACTGCCAAATATTAAAATCGTAACGGCCAAGTAAGGCCTGATGATTGGCCACTCTCAGCTGGATGCTGGACGTAGAATAAATTTTTCTACCAAAGATATCGAGCCTCTTGCTCTTAGGTGTCGATCCAGGTTGGCCCTGTCTATCGCACTCATTGGCTGCCGACACAACCAGTGAGCTTGGGCAGGGTGGGTATAAAGATACTCATACCCCTTAGTGGGGACGCAGTGTTTTCTTTCCGCCAGCTTGGAGATGAGGGCAGGGAGGAGGGTGTCTGCCACAGAACCTTAGTAATTTTCACCACTTCCTTGTGCACCGGCAATGCCACCTTGGAGGCACTTAGCACATCAAACAGGAGTCCGAGGGCTCTGCCAGTTCCTTGGCTTCCAGTCCCAGGTTTGAGGCACCCCCTTCAAAAGCTCCTGATGGGCCCTTGCATCATCCTGGGGAACCATGTGAGAGGGCCTCACTATCGCCTCCCCGGGCGAAGATGAGGAGGAGGCAGGTACAGGTAGGTCTGCAAACTCCACCACTTCTGCCAGGAGAGCCTCTGCCGAGGCTGGCTGACCCTGGGGAGCCTGCTCTGACACCGCGTCCGAGTTAGGGGTCGGGCACGAGACTGTCACTGGCCGTCTTTTAGAGGCCCCCAGACCAACCTATGTCCCTGCAACAGGGTGGAAACCCCCAGGGGTTCCATAGTTGCCAGGGGGCTGGTCACTGGCTCTGGGGCCATGATGCCACTGGTGGCCCAGAGGGGAATGCCGATGCCTTTGGTGGGTGGCCTTGGCCTGTGGGCAGGTTCTCCTCCTCGCTATCTGAGCCCGAGGAGGGAGAAACTTGTCTGGGGTACCAAGAGAGTACCGAGGCTGCCTGTCTCCCCCAATCCTGTCAGCTCTGGCCGCAGACCTCAATTGAGGACTTGTACGGGGGCGATGGCTCTCGGTGCTGGCGTTTGGCGGATCGGCAACAATACCCAAGCAATCGACGCCTCACGCTTAGAGTGCGGTGCTGCTCCACAGATCGGGAATGGGAGCAAAAAGACCGATGTCTCAGACCGTTGACATGCCCGCGGTGAGCTGTACCAGCGATCTGGTGACGGGCCTTTGGGGACTGGCATCTCGACTCTGTGCCAGACCACTGACAATCAACGCCTAGAGCCTGAGGAATACTGCCTAAAGTCTGGAGACCGAAGCCAGAAACTCCAGCAGATAAGCCAACCCATGTCCGGGGGCTGGTGGCAGTGTTCAGACAAGCGCTGGCCGGGCACCGCCTGCTGCAAGGAGCAGTGCCGCACTGATGGAGACCACTGGAAGGGTCCCAAGGCAGGCTTACCTCTCAAACAGGGCACCTCAGTGGCTGGCATGGGCGACACCAGAAGCAACAGTATATTGGCAATGACCCATCCACTCCCAGTCTTTATTTAAGCCATAGGCCCAACCTGACAGTCTCTACGCAAAAGAATAAATGGACACAAATCAGACACCAAGAATTATAACATTCAGAAACCAGTTGGAGAACACTTCAACCTCCCTGGTCACTTGCAATTCAACAAAAAAAAACTTCAAAAACAGACTCCAACGAGAAACTGTAGAATTGCAATTAATTTGCAAACCTGACACCATTAAATTAGGCTTGAATAAAGACTGGGAGTGGATGGGTCATTACACAAAGTCAAATCTATTTCCCCATGCTAATTTTTTCCCCTACTGTTACTCATACCTTCTTGTCAATTGTTGGAAATGGGCCATCCTGATTATCACTACAAAAGTTTTTTTTCTCCTGCTGATAATAGCCCAGCATAACGGATTACTCTCACTATAGTTAGTATAGCAACACCCATTTTTTCAGAGAGAGAGTGTATCTTCCTACTGTATTTTCCACTGCATGCATCCGATGAAATGGGTTTTAGCCCACGAAAGCTTATGCTCAAATAAATTTGTTACTCTCTAAGGTGCCACAAGTACTCCTGTTCTTTTTGCTGATATAGACTAACACGACTACCACTCTGAAACCTGAAAGAAACAAAGATTCCCTCAGGGCTCCATAGGATCAGATTATATGAAGGGGCCTGAATAGTCTCTGGCACACAAATTAAATTCTGCAGCAAAATCCTGATTTCTGTGATATAGGGCTAGTTCTGAATCAGAATGAAATATCTGCAGTAAATTCAGATAAATTCAAGATTTTATTAATGAGTTTAATTTAATATGAAAATAAAAAAAAACCAAACAAACAAAATCATGGATTTTTTCCCCATATGCGCTGCCTCCAGATTTTCATTGTTTAGCATGCTGCAAGATTTTGAATTAATGCATAAAACCTGCAGGTTTCTGTCAAGATGGGGCTTTTGGCAACTTGGAAGGGGCAATAGATGGCTTGGGTTTTTTTACACCACGAGGATAGTTAAGATTTTTGGTACTTGGGAAAATATGCATCTCCTCCTTCTGTTCCCCTTGTGAGCAGAGACCACACGCGCCTGATTTTTTTCCAGGGGAGATGAAGGAAAACCATGGGAAGTGGGCAAGGTTTTTGACTCCTTTCCTTGCCCCAGCAATCCAGGTCAACAGCCAGATGTCCTGTTGTGCCCCCCTCTATTTCTCCACCACTACAGCTAACAAGTGATGGATAAAACACATTAGCTGGACAGTCTGCCAATACTACCAGCAGTGAAATAAGTTAACAAGACCTTTAAAATTGCATGAGTGAATTTCAGACTAACATCTTATTAGGGTGAACAGGAGCAAGTCATACTACTCTAAAAGCTTTCCTTTCATGCTGTCTGCACAGTAAAGCACACTACATCAATTCACATTTAGGTAGTTATCACAACCATAAAGAACTAAAATCAATGTTAAAAGAATAAATAAAATTAGATGTGGCAGCCAAATCCTGCTTCTAGGTGACATTCCATAGCCAATTCCATAACAGGAAGGAAATCATGGGACCCTGAAAATAAATATATATCACACACACATATACATATACACACATATATACACACACACACACACACACACACACACACAGTCTACTTCTGGGTCACTCAATTAGTAAATGACAAACATTACAAAGCCACAAGATTACTTTTTAAACCCACAAACCATTCCCTGCCAAGCAACATTAAAATGCTCTTAAATTTTCCCCTGGTGCTGCTTATGGAATCATTTAGATTGAATGGAACATTTTATTAAAAACAAAATTGATCCTTTGTCGTATTCTGCTGCATGGTGTACCCTAATTATAAATCTGTTTTTAATAATAAAATCTCTGAAGTCTACTTTCCACCTCCACTGAAATCTATTTTATAGAAGTGTACTAAGCATGCAAGTGTGCTAAATACTACCACAGACAGTTGGAGAAAGTATGTGCTGTATAATTCTACTCTAACTGGGGAACAAAATAGTCCTAACTCTTATAAGTCAATTGTAACCTCACAGACTTTCACATATATATTATATATAGCTTTTGTTTCAATTTTTGCACATTGAACTATGGGATACATTAGGAAAAACGTAATCTAATTTTAAAAGATTATGCCTATAATAACCACACCACTTCAGCTAGCTTCCAGTCATATCACTTGCTTTGTACATTGAAGCCCAAATCCTGCAAACAAACAGTTACACCAATGCTTACCTTTACACATGAGAACAGTTCCACTTACTTGTCATTCGCAGGATTGGGGCCTTAGTCAAAAAGCAAGTCACCAAACATGGATATCATTCTTAGTAATTTTTGTTAACTGCTACGTGTACTCCTTAAAATCAGGACAGATTACCATAGTTTATATATACTTTTTTTGGATAATAAAGTCTTAGGCCTTGGCTACACTTACCCGCTAGTTCGACAGCTGGAAATCGAACTTCTGGGTTCGACTTATCGCGTCTAGTCTGGACGCGATAAGTCGAACCCGGAAGTGCTCGCCGTCGACTGCGGTACTCCAGCTCGCCGAGAGGAGTACCGCGGAGTCGACGGGGGAGCCTGCCTGCCGCGTGTGGACCAAGGTAAGTTCGAACTAATTCGAACTAAGGTACTTCGAACTTCAGCTACGTTATTCACGTAGCTGAAGTTGCGTACCTTAGTTCGAATTAGGGGGGTAGTGTAGACCTGGCCTTAGATAATGCTCTAATGTGTGTGTGGGGGGAAGGGGGGCGATGCTTTTAAAAAGTTACATACCACATGAGTTAAAGGCAACAGATTTTCTAGGATTCTACCCAATATAATAGTATAAGGGCTTCCACCAATCACTACACACTGCATTCACTTACATTAAGTGTGTAAAAATAAATAATATTCTAGAGATGCTGGGCCAGATTCTCTGGTCCAGCAGAACTGAACTTTAAGCAATCTTTACACTCTCTTCTTCCTTGGACCAGCCAGCTGCATAAGTTACAGCATTCTCCAAAAGTTGGCTCTGTGTCCAGGAGCTAATGGCCCCATTCCAGAAGCTAAGGATCAGCCTGACGTCCAGGGGAGGGAACGGAGGAGCTGACATCATCACCTGCACTGGAGAGGATGTAGCAAAGGCACTGCTACAGCAGACCTACACCCTGTGGTGATTCCCTTACATAGGTGGAATCTTTAGGTAGTCAGTGAAGATGGCCTTCTGGCTGCTCAAGACAAGCAGAGGAGACTACTTTGTGAGACATGACATACTACATAATCCATCACACACACACACACACACACACACACACACACACACACCTTGTTAGAATGCTAAAGTTACAAAGTCAAGCACTCAAAAATTAGGGAATGCCAGAATTAACATTGCTTGTGCAGACTTAATTTAGCTCCCTTGTGTGTACACATAATGATGCAGTCTCTAATTATATCACCACATTTTTCCACAGGATCCCTGCCTCATTCAGTGCTCACGATGGACCTGTTTTTGGGATCACTCGGGGCTGTGTAATAAGAGAGACTTTTGTCTGTAGGATCCCTGCCTCATTTGCTGCACAATTGGGAAGATGTGCAATGAATGAGGCAGGCAACTCCAAGAAGAGAAAGAACAGTCTCATGGTCATGGCACCTGAAGGCTGCCCTGAAAGATTGAGACCTCTGAAGTAGAAGCAGGAATAGAATCCATGTGATGCTAATCAATTCACTTAAACCAAGTATTTCACAGGTGGTCACTGACTGAATGTTCCTCATTTTATGGATGCTCAACTTGAGCACTGACAGCTGCAACTGAAGTAACTGGGAGTTGTGCTATACGATGCTAAGTATTCTGAAAAACAGATCAGACCCTGGGACATCTCAAATTGGACACTCAAAATTAGCAGACAGTTTTGACCTCTCTCTTCTTTGGTTCCCCCATCTACACATCTGGAAAACCACCACCTCAGAGGAATGTTATGAAAATAAATTCATGAATGTTCATATACTATAGTGATTAGTGCCATGGAGGAAGTCAATTCTGCCTTCAGAACTGAGTTTGAATAGAATACAGTAAATAAGGCATGGGGCCACACAGTGAACAATAATGATAAAAATACCAACTAGTGGCTTGTTCAGTGAGCACCATCCATCCATCTTGTAAACTGAATGAGGCAGCAGTTATATGGAGAAAATGTGATCATGTAATTAAAGACTTATCATAATGTATACACACAAGTGGGATGAATCAAGATTGTTAGGCAATCTCAATTCTGGCATTTCCTAACTTTTCATGCTTCACTTTGCAATCTTAATGTTATTTTAACAGTTTTCAACATGTAAGACCCTTGTTTAAAAAAAAAATGAAACCCAGAAATGTCATCACATGAAGAAATACTGACTCCCACACGCTTCATCAGCAGAGCTGTAACCTTTACATCCACAGCACAAAACTCTGCCACTTGAGCTAACGGAGTAACTAGAAACAGCAGTAAGTTGTCATCCTCTACGTGGACCAGCCATTAGAGGAGGCTGGAGACAGTAGAAGAATGGAGAGACTGGACTGAAATTTAATGTGGATAAATGTAAAGTAATGCACACTGGAAAAAACAACCCCAACTATACATACAATATGATGGGGGCTAATTTAGCTACAACTAATCAGAAAAGAGATCTTGGAGTCATCGTGGATAGCTCTCTGAAGACGTCCACGCAGTGTGCAGCGGCAGTCAAAAAAGCAAACAGGATGTTAGGAATCATTAAAAAAGGGATAGAGAATAAGACTGAGAATATCTTATTGCCCTTATATAAATCCATGGTACGCCCACATCTTGAATATTGTGTACAGATGTGGTCTCCTCATCTCAAAAAAGATGTACTGGCATTAGAAAAGGTTCAGAGAAGGACAACTAAAATTGTTAGGGATTTGGAACGGGTCCCATATGAGGGGAGATTAAAGAGGCTAGGACTTTTCAGCTTGGAAAAGAGGAGACTAAGGGGGGATATGATAGAGGTATATAAAATCATGAGTGGTGTGGAGAAAGTGAATAAGGAAAAGTTATTTACTTGTTCCCATAATATAAGAATTAGGGGCCACCAAATGAAATTAATGGGCACCAGGTTTAAAACAAATAAAAGGAAGTTCTTCTTCACACAGTGCACAGTCAACCTGTGGAACTCCTTGCCTGAGGAGGTTGTGAAGGCTAGGACTATAACAGGGTTTAAAAGAGAACTAGATAAATTCATGGAGGTTAAGTCCATTAATGGCTAGAAGCCAGGATGGGTAAGGAATGGTGTCCCTAGGCTCTGCTTGTCAGAGGGTGGAGATGGATGGCAGGAGAGAGAGCACTTGATGATTACCTGTTAGGTTCACTTCCTCTGGGGCACCCGGCATTGGCCACTGTCAGTAGACAAGATACTGGGCTGGATGGACCTTTGGTCTGACTCAGTATGGCCATTCTTATGTTATGTTCTTACGGGTTCATTTGTAGGTTCTGGAGAGAAGTGGGTACAGACCTTTCTGCTCCTTCCCCCACCAAACCCTCTGCACAAGCCTGACCCCTTCTGCCAGCCCTCTCCCTCCAGCCCCATCCCACCTCCTCATCCTAGATTCCTCGTCCTATTCCCAGCCTTCTTGTCCATCAAGTTCCCCATCCCCATTCAGTTTTTGTTCCCTCTACATTTCAATCAGGCCACTCTTCCTCCTCCTCACTACCTGAAAGCCAGCAGGGGAATTATTTAGAGCACAGGAAATCCATGTCTCTCTTGTTCTCTGTTCCAGTACCGGATACCACAGCAGCCCAGATCAGCACCTGAAAGGAATCCTGCTCTATCCTTGTAGCCCTGGGCAGAAGCATACTCCATGCAGATTGAATCCTTGGAAAATTTAGCTGCCAAACTAACAAGTCTCTGAGGGTGTGTTAAGTGCAATTTTCCAAAGGTTTATAAACTGGTCAAGTTTGGGTGGTTTTTCAAGAGGGAAGGTAAAAGGAACATCCCTGACACAAAGGCAACCCACTACCAAATTTCAAACCCCAGCTCCAAGGCAGGGAGGCACAAAGTGCTTCTCAACCAAATTATTAGAGTTGTTTAAAAAACACATGGGCAAAAAAATCTGTTTCCCATAATCCTGTTCTCAGAAATGGCTGATCCATTTTTTGCTAAAATTTCCTCCCAAAAATTCAGTCTAAAGCAGACACCCAGCCTGGAAAATTTCAGCTCGAATGGTGAAGCTTGCCAAAGCTACAAGCAACTGAAATAAAGGTCTAATAATAGGAAGTGTCGAACAACCTTAAGTATAGGCTATGCTGCCAGCGCAGACTACACTGAAGGATCTTTTGCTTACAATGAAGCAAATATGCTTCAATTTTCCTCTGTGACAACAGCTAATGGCTCCATTGAGACAGAAGGTGGCTGATTTTTGTCCTCCGTAACTTGAACGGCTAAGAGCAGATGTGTGGTAAAGAATTAATACCACAGAGCAGCAACAGATTTTTTTTTTTTTTTTTAAAGACATCTGACATCAACCTGACTCTGAGGCTAAATATCCTTATAGGCAGCAAATGGACGTGCAGTACAGTGAAGTCAATTTAACACGCTGCACTAGAAACCATTCTTTTCAGGGGATCTAAATGTAGAAGAGAATATAAGAAATACACTGAATACGAGTGAGAGAGTGAACATAAAACAACTATACAGATAGGAAGATTCACAGTTTTTATGTAGGTTTCAGAGTAGCAGCCGTGTTCGTCTGTATCCGCAAAAAGAACAGGAATACTTGTGGCACCTTAGAGACTAACAAATTTATTAGAGCATAAGCTTTCATGGGCTACAGCCCACTTCTTCGGATGCATATAGAGTGGAACATATATTGAGGAGATATATATACACACATACAGAGAGCATGAACAGGTGGGAGTTGTCTTACCAACTCTGAGAGGCCAATTAAGTAAAAGAAAAAAACTTTTGAAGGGATAATCAAGATAGTCCAGTACAGACAGTTTGATAAGAAGTGTGAGACTACTTACAAGGGGAGATAGAGTCAATGTTTGTAATGGCTCAGCCATTCCCAGTCCTTATTCAATCCTGAGTTGATTGTATCTAGTTTACATATCAATTCCCCAGCTCAGCAGTCTCTCCTTGGAGTCTGGTTTTGAAGTTTTTCTGTTGTAAGATAGCCACCCGCAGGTCTGTCATTGAATGGCCAGACAGGTTAAAGTGTTCTCCCACTGGTTTTTGAGTATTATGATTCCTGATGTCAGATTTGTGTCCATTAATTCTTTTGCGTAGAGTCTGTCCGGTTTGGCCAATGTACATGGCAGAGGGGCTTACTACTAAACTTCCACAGGAATGGGAATCAATTAATTTTTCATTAATCTATAGCTGCCCTAACTACAAAAAAAATGGAGAGAAACTGTGAAACAGCTGTTTTAACAGAAGATATAAAAATGATTATGAGCAGGATGAATGAAATGTGCTCAAGATTTATATATTTTCCTCTTCAGGGAAAGTCCTGCAATACTATAATTTAGTTCCATTATAAAGCTCTGCTCATGGTTCCACAAATTTTAGATTTGCACTTATATTCAGCCACTTTATACTTAAAGAATACAACATACCCTGCCCAAAATTACAGCATTTGCTTTTTGAGCACATAATGAATTTTCTAAGATTTTAGAAATTTACAATTGGCTAGAGTTAACATTTAAAAATTAGTCCTGTAAGAAATATTCCCTTCATGGTGCTAGAAGAAAAACAAAAATCGAATGTCTTTAAGAGTCAATTTAATCTAATCTATAGCCAAAACATTACCTTAATTCTAATATGATTTTTTTCATAGTGTCACTTTAGGACAGAGTTACGGTTGTTTGGGTGCCCTAACTCTATTTCCATAACTTAACATGTTTGAATTTCTTTTAAATTTAATCTTAACTCTGAATTTCTTGCTTTTTAACAGTTGGTACTGGTATAATTACAGCATCTCTGGGTTTTGGGTTTTCTTTTTAAACCCTTAATTATGGATATGTATGTGTTGTTTCATTCCATATTCTTTATGAAAATATGCTTGCGATCTGAATATGACATAACAGATGTACTTTATGCAAGATGGGTCTTGTAAGATATCACTGGAAAGGTTATAATTTACTGAATGAGATTATTTTGCAATGTGTATGCCTGTATCATTTCTGTATCTGAAGTTAGGAATATTGACTATGTATCTGTATTTCAACTATGCTACTTCGGATGACGCCCACTGGTAACACTTCAGGTACAAAAATGCAAAAGCCAGACAGGGCTGATGGCCAATCAGCGAGGACAATGGACTGTGAAAAGGCTTGGCCTTCTTGGGGACACTCCATACTGACACTGACTCATGGACGCTGTGATACTACAGAGTCAGGTGGGTCTTGTCACCTGATACTAAACGTTACCTGGGACTTCTTGTAACTTTCCACTGGATGGAAAGGGGGGGGTCAAGTTTGGGAATCAAAGGATTCCCACCTTATGTAAATTCTATTTAAGGGAGGGGAGGAAGGCAAACAAAATTCCTCCTCTCCATGGCCTGTCTGCCCAAGCCACCTGAAGGGAAGGCAAGGGGGCTGAGACAGGGGTCTAGTCTGAAAAGGAATATAACCGGAACTCTGAACCACAGAAACTTTGCAACCTGTCTAAAATAACATTTAGGGTAAGAAATTACATTGTGTAACCTGTTTCTTAAATATATTTAGCTTAGCTTGCGTACTTTGGTTTATTTGCTCAGTAATCTGCTTTGTTCTGTCTGTTATCTCTTATATTCACTTAAAATTCACCTTTTTTAGTTAATAAACTTATTTCTTGTTTATAATATAACCCAGTTTATGTAATGTCCAGGGTGGATAAAAATCAATGATTTAAAAAAAAAAAAAAAAAAACACCAATTTTTTTAAATCTGAATTTTTTTTTTATTTAAATCAGTTTTTTGATAAAATGCTTTTTGAGGAAAAAACCTATCTAAAGATAGCTTTGATTAAGATGCATTATAGCGCAAATATATCTCATCATGGAATAAGGATTATAAATTCTAATTCTATAGTATGAAAAAATATAATCATGTAATGTTTAAGAAAAGTTTTGTAAATGAGTTCCAATAGTTTTTAGATTAGGAACCCAATTTTATCGGGCTCCAGGGGCTTCTGTATAGATTATTTAGGTTAATCTTTCTATCTACCCAATGGAACACAGTGCTCAGTCTAGAAGATACCATCAGAGATGCTTAGTTTTGCAGTTCTCAAACTGTGGATTTGTGTCTCGAGATAACATGCTTCTTAACAGCAAAAATGTTTTTAAATAAATATAGAGAGGTGAGAAATAACAGACCTCAATCCTACTGTCCCTCTGCAAATTTGTGTACACAGAGTCAATCTCTTACCTCTCTCTAAAAGTGCAAAGTTTCAAAAAGTTCAATGAATAGAAGATAGTTGGGGGCGGAATAGATCTGGACAAGGAGAAGAAGTCTAGAGATAAATGTGAGAAGGGACAGGCAGTAGAAACTAAAGTGAAACTGTTTGAGCAGCATATTCCAGAAGTCTTGAGGTCTTTCTGAGTGTAGCCTTCATTGATTTGAGATCTACCATACCTTTCTCTCACTAGAAGGGAAAACCTATAATGGCAGCAGGCTGTAAAAGAAACTCAGTTTTGGAATATTTTAATGAAGTTCTCTACCTGTGGGAAGACAGGCATGCGTGCAAAATGCAAACAATGCAACAAAGAAATGCAAGGCCTGGTTGCCTGAATGAAACATCACGAGAAGTGTTCCTTCTCAGGAGGAAGCTGCGTTGAAGATGATGAAAGGAACATGTCTGAACAAGCAGGAACTTCAGGTTGGTAAATTTTTTTATTTCATATATCTTTCTTAAGGACTGCCTGTCTTCCTTCTGGACTATTCTTAAATTCTCATGTTTGAGCAAAAAATATAGTTGTTACTCTATGGTACTATCATTTTAGATGCAGTTGTGATAAAAAAAATAAATAGCTGGAATAGGCAGATCCTCCTTTTACAATTTCACCTTTAAAGTAGCACTGTCAGTGAATGCAATGTGTAATACTACATGAGCAGTATGGTAATAATAATTAAATAACTGCATTGACTTGCGTTTAGGAGAATCCATCCTCAACATACAGGATTCTGAAGACTATCCACCTTTAAGATCACCATCATTTTCTACAGTTTCTGATTTATCTGCCAATGATAGTGTTTCAGTCACATCATGTATGTCACATAGCCACAGTATATCACCTGTAGCCAAAAGAAAAAAGAAATCTCCATCATGCAGAAACAACCATAGATAAGTTTGTGATAAGAACCATCAGATTACAAAAAGAGGTAATTGATGAAAAAATTGCCCGGTTTGTTTATGCAACAAACTCTCCTTTCTGTATGATTGAGAACCCACACTTCATTAACATGGTTCAGTCATTAAGACCAGTATACAGTTCACCCAACAGAGCAGATGTTGCAGGCAAATTGCTGGATAAAGTGTATGAAAGAGAAATTGAGTAGTGTGCTAAAGGTCTAGAGAGTGAAATTGTTAACCTGAGTCCTAATGGGTGGAGCAATGTCCACAATGATCCTATTGTATGTGCCTGTGTGACAACAGAAGGGAATGTCTTCCTTACAGAAACAATTGATACAAAAGGAAATACACACACAGCAGAATACTTACAAGAAGTGGCAGTAAAAACTATAACAAACTGTGAAAAAAAATTCAAATGTCTAGTACGCAGCTTGGTCACAGACAATGCTGCAATGTATTCAAGATGAGAAAAAATTTAGGAGAGAGTGAAGAGAGTCCAAAGCTAATAACATACAGTCGCAGTGCTCATTTGATGCACCTCCTAGCCCAAGAGTTCAGTGTTCCAGAAATAAAGGCTAATGTTGTTGAAATTGCAAAATACTTCTGTAACAACCACTTTGCAGCACCTGCTCTGAAAAAAGTGGGAGGAACCAAGCTAACTCTCCCACAGATGTGCAATGGAACTCAGTAGCGGACTGTTTTGAGCCCTATATCAAGAACTGACCTAATCGGATGACAATTTGTGAAAAAAATCGTGAAAAAATAGATGTTGGGCTTAAGAGAAATATTGAACACGTGCTGAGTACCCTGAAGCCTATTTCTGTAGGCTTGAACAAAATGCAGGGAAATAGCTGTTTAATTGCTGACGCTGTTGAAATTTGGAAGGAACTGAGTGAGATCTTAAAAAGAGAAATATGCAATGACAGAATTAAATTACAAGCATTAAAAAAAAACAAATGGGACAAGCACTATCTCCAGCTCATTTTCTCATAAATATTCTCAATACTCGGCACCAGGCTCAAACCTTAACTGCTGAAGAAGAGGAGTTGGCTCTGACATAGACATCCAGCAATCATCCCGTCATAATGCCTACTATAATAAACTTCAGAGCTAAGGGTGAACCGTTCAAGAAATATGTTTGCTGATGATGTTTTAAAGAAAGTCACACCAGTGAACTGGTGAAAGTCACTTAAGCACTTGGATTCAGAGACTGTTGAAGTGATAATCTCACTTTTAACAACAGTAGCTTCTTCTGCCGGTTTAGAAAGAATATATTCTTCCTTTGGACTAATTCAGTCCAAATTGAGAAATCATTTGAGACCTGAAAAAGCAGGAAAGCTTGTTTTTCTTTTCCAGATTATGAACAAACATAAAAATGAAGGTGAAGACGACTGAGTTAGCTGCAGAAGTCAATATTTTAAGTTTCTCATGTTGACCTGGCTAACATAGTCTATTTAATTTTTTTTTTTAAATATTTAACCATTTTAGTTAAAAACAATTTTAACAAAAACAAACCTGATTTAAAAAAACCTGAATGTTTAACTAAATTCAAAAATTCTTATGCTTGTTTTGTTAAAATAGTATATGTTTGCTGTTGAAGAAAAAAGTCCAGAATACATAACATTGTTGTTTTAGTTCAATAAAATAAATTTAAATGTCTGTCTGGTGATGTTCTCCTCCTAATACAGCATGGCAAGAATTTCCTCCAAATATTAATGATTAACCTGTTGAATTGGAAATATTCATGAAGTCTTTGGGAGGTGAACTACCCGCTTCAATTACCTTTGGTAAATGAAATAACCACACAATCATTCATTTTCTGATATAAGCTATAAAACTAATCTGAAAAGTTTTCAAAATAAACCACTTTAAAATGTATAGTGTGTACCTTCTAAAAATGAAACCTACATCGATCTCTGAGTTGGGAAGGATATATATTAAGGTTATAACAACCAACAAGAATGCACTTTTATGTAGAAATCCATGATTAAAGTCTTCCTGACTAATGATTTAAATCGGGGGGGAGAGAGAGGAAGTTATGCATATCTCCCTCCACACTGAGGGAGGGGGCAAATTTAATAAACTCTTTGGGTTTGTACCCCTTAAAGGGAGGGGCACCAGAGTGTTGGGGTGAGCCCCTAAGGCTGAATCTTTCCAGAGCGGATGGATCTCTTTCTCTCTGTGGGTTGTGGCCCTGCCTTTGTGCTTGGCTGGAAGAGGCTTGTGAGCCTAGACTAACAAGGCCAGGTAAAGGGGACCCAGGCTGGCAGAATAGACTGACTCAGTGGCATCCCAGCACATCAGGTGACACCCCAAAGGGCCCAAACCCATTACAATGTATTATCAATCTTATTTTTATTTCCAGGCAAAAATGACATTAAATAGAAGTTAAGAGCTTAGAACAGTGGTGTAATACACAATGCAGCACTTCCTAGTATTATTTGGTATGTTCTCCCCATGCAGCTGTCAGTCTCAGGCTCACAGGATTGCTAGTCATTCATCTGCCCTGTCCTTCTCAAACTTTCCTCCTGCTGTGTCCTAAGTACACCCCCATCTGCCCTACCCTATTGGTCACTGAATACTTTGTAACCTAGATAATCTCCTCCCACCCCAAATCAAACTTTATCAACATCAGAATATACATTTATGAAACCTATAGCATTCTATCTGAGCATGCTTGCCAAATTTCATACTCAACATTCTCATGGAACAGCATTCCACGTCACATGGGCCAAATGATTTATAAGGGAGCTAGATTGCCAAGCCTGATTATAATTCAGACTCACCAATATTTTCTGTTAGTATTTATGGTAATTAATACATTCATTAGGCCAATTACATACAGAATTCTATTAACATCTTCTGTTTTTATATGAGCATAACTTTCAGAAACATTCTCCTTTGGGGTCAACATTTTCCAAGCCTAATCCCAAACCAGTTATTTCTCCCTCTAAAAATAAAAGTTTGTGGGAAAATCTCTTTACATATCTGAGAGTGCTATAAAAATACTCAACATTTGGCTTTATTTTGCACACCATTTGACTTTCAAGTTCTTAGGTTTAATCCTCAACTATGTCCAATAAGCACTGGGAACATCTACTGGAAGGACAGCAACAGATCTCTTTGTGAGTTCCCAATCTTGGGATCTATTCTAAGCCATTCCCAAGGCCAACATAGTTTAGAGCAGTTTCAAGACTGCTAAAACGGCTCCTAACAGCCCCCAGGACTGTTATGCCAGCCAGCAGCCACTGAAGCACAGCACAGTCTGGACACATACTCTCCGGCTCCATATACAGATGGGGGAGGGGCTATGTGGATTAGAGCTGGATATGCCAGCTGTACACCTGCTGATGATTTTCCCACACCAGCGTAATTCTCAGCTGTTCATACTGGGTAGCTCTGCATCCACTTTATACCACCAGAGAAGCATACATTGGATCTAGCACATAAGGAGTCAGATCTAGCTCATGCAAGCACAACAGAGGCAGCTTTAAAATCTAGTCAGTTTTAAAGATCAAGGTAGGCAATACACCTGCTCCCACCTCCCCACCAGCCCGCATGGTTTTACAGTCATGTTTTCAGTTTTTTTTCCCTCCAGTTGTGTGAAAGACCCACATAAACAGGGGACAGACTGACTCCATAGAGGAGAAAATGAAACAAAGTATTTTCCTCCATTTTCTTTCACTTACAGCATCTTTAAGGGGTCAACTTACTATATAAAAATATTCAGAACATAGTATGCCACTTAAGTTGACCTGACAATGTTCTTTTAACATAGGAATGAATACTGCAAGCAAACTTAAGTAAAACACATCACTAACAAATGGGGGACCAAAACTTGATGATCCACAAATAAACAAAGCAATAAAAACAGCAAACGTCTTGTACCACAAGATTTACTTGGTTCATTTCTGAGGAAAATGATAGCATAGATTTAATTATAATACTTCACATATTTACTAATGTACTGTACTACAATTTATAGAAATAATGAAATCTCACTAATATGAGTTAGTCATTTTAATATTTGCTGAAAATTGGGCAATAAGACTACCAGTTTTGCGTGGTAGTTATCAAGTTTACAGATTAATGAAGTGAGAAAAAAGTTACTGTAAGTGTAATTCTTCACCTCAGTTTCGTCCAGTTCATCCATCCAGAACAAATTTAGCCAAGATTTTGTTTTATGAATAGCTGAAGTTATTCATAATCTTTGTACTAAATGCTTTCACTATGTCTGGTTTTGTTTTTAGAGGGAATTCTCAAATAAACAAATACCAAATATTCACTCTGACTCAGATTTACAAACAACTAGTAGAGAGGAGGAAGTGAATCATTCATCTATCAGGCTTGTGTGTGTACACAGCTTCTAAAATAAAGAAAGCTGAATGCCATGTAAGAGCAGCAGAATGAATACAATATTAAGATTGAGAAGTCAAGTACATTAATCTCTCCCTTTTCTTCTTAGTTTATACACTACGCAGAACAAAATTTACAGCCCAAGGGAAGGGTTGCTAACCTAGCTTTCAGCCACCTTTTGCCTCCTGGTCCTGGGGAGCAGCCCTAGGGGTAATTTAATCAGCACTAAGGAGGCTACCCATAGATGGTGCTGCCCAGAAACAGCACTGCAGTTCCATCCCCTCACTCTCCAGTCCCACCCCAACATGCTACCTATGCTGAGGTTTGCAAGTGACTGTCTTCTTCAGCTCCCATGCCATGGAATTCCTATAGCCAGATCCATGCTTTCTAGGGTCACCCCCACCTGGCACACAGGCATTGGAATCTTACTCCAATCATCTCCTTCCCACAGCCCCAATGGCTGTTCAAAGGCAGTAAACCTAATGATACAGGGAACAGAAGCATTTTCTCAGGCAACCAGTTCCTAATCAACCCTAAAGGACTCCCTGAGAGGTCGGTTAAATATCATGCCCAAGTTTTGGATTGGTAAATTGAGGCAGAGAACAAGTATGTGACTTACCAAAGGTCACATACAGTAAGTCAATATCAGGACCATTATTAGAACTCTGGTCTCATCTGCTAAACTTCTAATGACTAATTTACTGGAAGTGGGGTGGGGACTGATTTAATCTCAGCTTTTGGTTTTTACATCTGTAAAACAGAGAATACTCTGCAGTTGCAGAGTAATTTTTCCATCTGCAGAAAGTGCTCTGCCACACTGCTTAAGCATTAGGTGGCACATTCCACAGACAGATTTAGGTGGAATTTGATGTATATGTGGGAAGGGGTGGCTGTGATTCTTAAGTCTTGTCCTATGCTAGCAAAATTAAACAAAGCAGAAAACAGTCATTGGTAATGAACTAGTGAACACCATGTAACTGCAACTATAGGAGAGGAAAAAAAAAAAAAAAAAAAAAAAAACCCTGTTCAGCACCATTTCAGAAGCCATGATTAAAAACTGCTGAAAATCTGTCACTACAGGCCCCACACTTGCTCAATAGGAAAATGACGCAGAAACTTTAATGCAATTCTGAAGTCTTTAGGCTTTGATATTTCTGCTAATATGTTCTATCACCTTACAACTTCAAAGACCAGATTTTTCCACTGGTTGTCCAGGCAAGGACTTACTCAGAGGCAATCAATATCTTCTGAAGAGAAAAGCAGATTTTACCATCAGAGACTGTTTGTCATCGCCAGTGGTTCAGCTCCTACAACAACTGGACCAAAATACTACATTTCACAAGTCTATTGTATTCTATTCTGTGTAGGTTCTAAAACTCTGGTAGTTATGAATGCCTGATGATGTCTGTTGAGAGGTTCAAACCAAACTTGATTGTAGACATTTTCCCTTCTTGCTAGCTGCCTTTCCTTTTCCCTTGCTACATGGAGAAGTTAGAAGGAGGTTACACTATTTGAACTAATTTCCAAGACCTATTTCCACTCCATCCTGCCTTCTCTTCTTTCCCAGGAATTCCTCTCACAAGAAAGTGCTATAGAGACAAATCTTTTTTCTATTCCAGAGAGAGTCTTAGGAGAGGTCCTTTAACAGTACATGGAGAAGGAGTACTACTTCTTGTTATTTCCTGAGTCCCAAAAGAGGGAGCTGCATCTCACTATATTTGAGACTTTTGAACAAATTTACCAAGCAGATGAAATTCTATATAGTGATGTTGGCATTTGTGATAACATCCTTGTATCCAGAAGACTAGTCTGAGATTCTTGATTTGAAGATAGCAAATACTTCAGCGGAACAACACAATCGGGGGTGGAGAGGTGTCTGCCATTTGGACTCTGTATAGTCATCCCCAAGACCCATCACAGAGCATACAGAGGTAATAGCAGCCCTAAGGAAGCTTGTGTATGTCCATTTCTTAATGACTAGTCAATACTAGACCTCACACCTCAAAGGACTGCACACTAGGTTCCTAAGATAATTAGCTGTTCTATTTCTTAGACCTAAGAACCATCCCTCAAAAGCCCACCCTCCTGCAGATGGAGTAGTTAACAGGGACAGCTTCAGACTCCAGATAATGCACCTCCCACTAGACTAGTTACAGGCTACGTTCAAAGTTGCTTTAGCTCAGGACACATCCTCAGACAACTGAGATTCTGCATCAGACTCCTCAGTCTGAAGGCTTCTTGCTCCTATAATCAAACTCTAGTTGAGATCAATGCAGGATTAGCTAAAAACAGTTCAACCACCTCAATTTGTAGACAATCATGGCAAGCACTGTGCACCCTGCAACTTGAATCTCTGTGGTTGTGGATAAAAGCACTGCATGCTTGCTGAGGAGTTCCCTTCAACCCAGCCCATCATCAACAGTATTAGTAATAGACACATCAGGTTTAGATTGCAGAGCCCAGCTGAACCATCTCATAATACAAGGTCTCTAGTTTTAGGAAGAGTCCAGCTGTCATGTTCTTGATAGCCTGCCTGGCATTTTTATCCTGCCTCAAAGTGTTCCTTTTCACAACTTTTAGTGAGTAATACTATTGCTGTGTGCCAAGTCAACTGTCAGGGTGGGGCTCAGCACAACTACCACATCAGGAAGCTATGAAGAACTGGAAATTTCCACATTAAAGGCAAAGATAACATCCTGACAGATGACCTCAGCTCTAAGTACAGTATCCAGCACAAGTGGCCACTGAAGAGTGCACTGGCAAACCCATGCTCTCAGATAGAAAACTTCTTCAGGTGGACCTATTTCCCATAGAACTCAATGCAAAAAGAAATCCGTTCTAGTCTGAGGATAGTAAGTACCAAGGATCCTTATTGGATACATTTCTCTTGGACTGGAAACAAACATACCTGTATGTGCCCCCTTCAAATTCTTCTCATCCTATTAGATGCAACAACATGGAGTTTATTACCATCTGAACAAAACTACACCATTCCATAAGACATTCCAGGTTTGTCTTGATTTCGGGTTTTGTTTTTCAAATGTCATCTAGCACATTCCAACACTAGCACAGACAAACAACCTGTACTTTAGCACACACATTAGCTGGTCGAGTTAAAGCCTAGGAGGAAGCCTATGTTTCAACTCAACCAGCTAGAACATGAAAAAGTTTAAGTTGCCTTTTCTGTGTTAGTATAAGAACATGCTAGTTAATAAGTTCTAAAAAACAAAAAAACCCAAACAATTACCCTAGCTGAAACAATCTCTAGACTTAATAGCATGGAGGGATAGTTCTAGTTGTCAGTAATCTTCCACAAACTGATGTGCCATATGAACCAGCAAGGATTCCAGTACCAACAGGTGTTAAAAGTTCCTATTACATATCTCAGATGTTCCCATTATAGAACTACATAAACCCAATAACTGGAGTTTTATCCATACCTTTACACCGCATTACTCCCTGGATTTAGTGAGTGTCTATACTAAGGTATCAAGTATTAGAGGGATAGCTGTGTTAGTCTGGATCTGTAAAAGCAGCCAGCAAAGAGTCCTGTGGCACCTTATAGACTAACAGATGTATTGGAGCATGAGCTTTCGTGGGTGAATACCCGCTTCGTCGGATGCATGCATGCACCCACGAAAGCTCATGCTCCAATACAGCTGTTAGTCTATAAGGTGCCACAGGACTCTTTGCTGCTTGTACTGAGGTAGACTGCATCAGTGCATGTCACAGTTTACACCACTGTCTATACTAAGAGCTTGCGTTGGTGCAGCTACACCACAGGCTAAAAACTGCATTGTAGACAAGACCTTAACCTCTAAATCAGATGGCCTCAGACTGATCGGAATAACAGTGTCACTGGTAAATTGAGACACCTCAACATCTCCTGTGATTATTTTTTATCACAGTGGGTATCCTAAGGACTTGCTATTTACCTAGGGAAGAATTTTATGTTTTAAACAAGAGGAACATTTACTTATAGACTCATAGACTTTAAGGTCAGAAGGGACCATTATGATCATCTGGTCTGACCCCCTACATGCTGCAGGCCACAAAACCGTCCCTACCCTTCCCTTGACTCTGCTGATGAAGTCCCCAAATCCTGTGTCTTGGTGACTTCAATTGGCAGAGAACCCTCCTGCTAGCGATCCCTGCCCCATGCTGCGGAGGAAGGCGAAAAACCTCCAGGGCCTCAGCTAATCTACCCTGGAGGAAAATTCCTTCCCGACCCCAAATATGGCGATCAGTAAGACCCCGAGCACGTAGGCAAGAGTCTCCAGCCTGACCCTTGTTAGTCATTATACTATTTACCTGCTATTGCTCGGTATTCCTCAGCTAATATGTTTTACCATTAAACCATTCCCTCCATAAACTTATCTAATTTAATCTTAAAACCAGACAGGTCCTTTGCCCCCACCGTTTCCCTCGGAAGGCCGTTCCAATATTTCACCCCTCTGACTGTCAGAAACCTTCGTCTAATTTCAAGCCTAAACTTCCCCACTGCGAGTTTATATCCATTCTTACAGTAAATATGGTTCTTCACGACTGACTGACTGCATGGACCTACACTCCCCGCCTTCCTTATCAGCATTATTTTAGTCTTACAATTGGTTTTTATTAGGGCTATCAAGCAATTAAACAGATTAACTGTGCAATTAAACAATAATAGAATACCATTTAATTTTTTTTTATGTTTTCAACATTTTCAAATATACTGATTTCAATTATAACAAAATACAAAGTGTACAGTGCTCACTTTACAGTGCAAATACTTGTAATAAAAAAAACAAAATAAATTGTATTTTTCAATTCACTTCATAAAAGTACTGTAGTGCACTCTCTTTAACATGAAAGTTGAACTTACAAATGTAGAATTATGTACAAAAAACTGCATTCAAAAATAAAGCGATGTAAAATTTTAGAGCCTGCAAGTCCACTCAGTCCTACTTCTTGTTCAGCCAATCGCTCAGTCAAACAAGTCTGCAGGAGATAATGCTGCCCGTTTCTTGTTCACAATGTCACCTGAAAGTGAGAACAAGTGTCCACATGGCACTGTTGAAGCCGGCGTTGCAAAATATTTACCTGCCAGATGCGCTAAAGATTCACATGTCCCTTCATGCTTCAACCACTGAGGATGTGCGTCCATGCTGATGATGGGTTCTGCTCACTAGCTATCCAAAGCAGTGCAGACCAACGCATGTTCGTTTTCATCATCTGAGTCAGATGCCACCAGCAGAACGTTGATTTTCTTTTTTGGTGGTTCAGGTTCTGTACTTTCCGCATCAGAGCGATGCTCTTAAGACTTCTGAAAGCATGCTCCACACCTCATCCCTCTCAGATTTTGGAAGGCACTTCAGATTCTTAAATCTTGGGTTGAGTGTTGTAGCTATCTTTAGCAATGTTACATTGGTATCTTCTTTGCGTTTTGTCAAATCTGCAGCTAAAGTGTTCTTAAAATGAACAACATATGCTGAGTCATCATCTGAGACTACTATAACATGAAATATATGGCAGAATGCAGGTAAAATAGAGCCAGTGACATACAATTCTCCCCTAATGAGTTCAGTCACAAATTTAAATAACGCATTATTTTTTAACGAGTGTCACCAGCATCGAAGCATATCCTCTGGAATGGTAGCCGAAGCATGAAGGGGCATACAAATGCTTAGCATAGCTAGCATGTAAATACCTTGCCATTAGGAATGTAAAATGTTAACTGGTTAACTAATAAGCATTAGTCTTACTGGTTAATCTGCCTTAACCACTAACCTCGCGGCTGGCTTGCCCGCCGACCCCAATGGCACTGTGCTGACCAAAGCAGCCCCAGCCACGCCACCCGGAGCAGTGCTGCTCGACCGGAGCAGCCCCAGCCACGCCAGCAGGCCCTTTAATCGGTTAACCATTTAAACAAAATATTTTTTAATCGTTTAAATGATTAACTTTTTAAATAGTATTTACATCCTTACTTGCAATGCGGGCTACTAAAGTCTCATGCAAACGCCTGTTCTCACTTTCCGGTAACATTGTAAATTAGAGATGGGCAGCATTATCTCCCGTAAATGTAAGCAAACTTGTTTGTCTTAGTGATTGGCTGAATGAAAACTAGGACTGAGTGGACTTGTAGGCTCTAAAGTTTTGCATTGCTCTGTTTTTGAGTGCAGTTATGTAACAAAACTATCTACATTTGTAAGTTGCACTTTCACAATAGAGATTGCACTACAGTACTTGTAAGAGATGAATTGAAAAATACTGTTTCTTTTGTTTATCATTTTTACAGTGCAAATATTTGTAATCAAAAATAATAATATAAAGTGAGTAGTGTACACTTTGTATTCTGTGTTGTAATTGAAATCAATATATTTGAAAATATAGAAAGACATCCAAAAATATTTATTTCAAATTAGTATTCTATTGTTTAACAATGCAATTAAAACTGATCACAATTTTTAATCACAATTAATTTGAGTTAATTGCACGAGTTAACTACGATTAACTGACAGCCCTAATTTTTATTTAATAGAAGGAATTGTGCTGTAGTTTGTGTTATAAACACTTTTATATCCACTAATGGGAGTGCACAAACAGGACTATACACGCACTCTACTTAACACACCCTGCTACCCAAAAGGGTCTTTGATCCTGAAAACACAGATGCACACAGTGCTGTTGACTTTGCAAGTATGTAAGGTTCTGCAGGATGAGGACCAAAGTTCGGAACTCATGCCTCACCCAGAGTATGTCTGTCAGGCAGTCATCTCAAAGAAAAAAACCTTATAGTTACTAAGCTAGTTAGCAATTCTGTTAGTTTTAAGGAAAAGTGTTGGGGTAGATTAAGTCAATCATGTCACAGTAAGCACTTTAAATTATAAAATAACATACTTTTTTTTAATTCAGACTGAGAGGCAACAATATGAAAATGCAAAAATGGAGATAAAGATGGTGTAAGCTCACTAAAACGTGAAGCATGATAAAGCATGTGGTTGTGCATGATACTTTAGCATTTAAGTAATAAACAGTTACTAAAATAAGCCAATAGCTCTCAGATATTAATAAAAAAAATCATCAAATTTGGAGGTTCCAGAGTAGCAGCCATATTAGTCTGTATCCGCAAAAAGAACAGGAGTACTTGTGGCACCTTAGAAACTAACAAATTTATTAGAGCATAAGCTTTCGTGGACTACAGCCCACTTCTTCAGATATGCATCCGAAGAAGTGGGCTGTAGTCCATGAAAGCTTATGCTCTAATAAATTTGTTAGTCTCTAAGGTGCCACAAGTACTCCTATCAAATTTGGAAGCAGTTTGGTAAATATTTTTGATTGAACAAGGTGATACAAAGTCTTTCTACACTGGGCTATAAGGCTTCACCTTAGTTTTAAGTAACTTACTGAAAAATCAACCCTGGTGTGCAATTCAACAGTTGTTTGCAGTATGCTGTATGAAATAAACCTGATAAATCTATTAGTACTGCTGATACATACAGACTAGTTTTAAATCCAGCTATGGAGATTATTATTGATATTAGATTAGGATAGGAAAACTGTTTTAAATTATATTTTGATCTAAGAACATAAGAATGGCCATACTGGGTCAGACCAAGGGTCCATCCAGCCCAACATCCTGTCTGCGGACAGTGGCCAATGCCAGGTGCCCCAGAGGGAGTGAACCTAATAGGCAATGATCAAGTGATCTCTCTCCTGCCATCCATCTCCATTTAAGTGAGATTGGCAGAGTGAGATGGTTCCTTTCCTATTTAAGCCTAGCCCAGTTCCACTAGTCACTGAAAAAAGTCATAGGGTCCATACAAAATGACTGATGTGCTAGCCAGTACCGAGTGGAAAGTTTTAATCGGCCCCTGGCAAGAGGGGGGGGGGGGGAAATCAGTCTCTCATGTTTTACTGACCTGCCGATGTTATCAGGCTGGGATAATTCAAGAGAAACTTAAAGAAAATGAGTTTAAACGTTGGAGCATCTTCAACCTACACACACAAATCCTTCAGCCACTGAGAGGAAGAGTGTGTACACCTCCATAATGTCCAGCTCCAGTGAACAGCAAGTCCTTCTGCTACACCTGAGAGAGGGAGCAGCCCTATAACCAGTCACTTCAGAGAAAAATACTAAGTTTTAACTATGTTTGGGGTCTAAGAAATGGGATAAGAATAGGGGCATGAAGCCTGCCCTAATGGCAGAGCTCTCTCAACTAGGCTGATAGCTTGGATGCTCAGGAGGGCAAGGAAATGTACCTGGGAGCCAAGATGGGATGGGGCAGGGCCATCCATCAAAAGGCTGAGGAGAGCTGAAGTATTTACCTGAGTGCTGGATGGGATGGGTCAGGGAACTCCACAAAGGGGATGAGGGCCG
This sequence comes from Trachemys scripta elegans, assembly GCF_013100865.1. Lineage (NCBI taxonomy): Eukaryota > Metazoa > Chordata > Testudines > Emydidae > Trachemys > Trachemys scripta. Next base: position 111,378,196 of record NC_048300.1, read on the forward strand.
GGGCATTTATCTCCACAGAGGGGGTGAGAAGGACCGGGGCATTTACCTGGGCGCTCAGGTAGCGCTTCAGGCACTCCTCGCACACCGCCTTCTTGCAGCAGGGTAGGGGCTTGATGGGCTTCTCCTCCAGGCACACTCGGCAGCAGAGCACCAGCAGGGGCCCGAAGTAGGGCTCGGGCAGCAGGTAAAAGTCCACCTCGATGCTGCCCCCCGAGGTCAATGGGTCTCCGACGGGGGCGCGGTGGGCGGGCACGGCCCCAGGGGCTGTGGCGGGCGAGTGTCCCGTCCCGGCCCCAGCCCGGTCGTTCTCCACGCAGTACACGGTGCAGTACACGTGCCGCCGCGGGGGGATGCGGCAGCGGCTGCTGCCCCAGTCCCACCCCGGCTCCTCCGCGCCGGGCACCCCGGGCTCCCCGCCGGCCCCCGGCTCCTCCGCGGGAGGCTCAGGGGGCGGCGGCGACTCCTCGCTGCGCTCCGGACTCCCCGGGGCCCCGGCGGGAAGCGGCTCCTGCTCCCCGCTCCGCCGCCTGCTACCGGGCTCCGGCTCCCCAGGCTCGGCCGCCTCCTGCCCCGGCTCCCGGGCCCCGCCGGCCGGGAACGGCGCCTCGGCGGCGGCCGCCCGCAGGGTGCTCAGCGAGCTCTGCTGCTCCCCCATCCCCGCCGCTTCCCATCCAGCCGCCTCCGGCCCCGCTTCTGCTTCCGGGTCCCGGGCCCCGCAGCTCCGCGACCCAGCGGGGAACCGCTGCTGCCTCCCCGGAGCCAGCAGCTGCCGCCGCTCGCCGCCGGGGCTGCGCAGGTCAACGCCGCCCGGGGGCTCCACCGGGCCCCGCTCCCATGCCGCAGCCCCGGTCGCCCCTGTGACCCCCGGAGAGTCACAGAGCTGGGCTCGGACTGCCCTGCCCTGCCCAGCCCAGCCTCAGCGCAGCCCCCCCAGGAACCGCACCGGCTCCGGCCCCCCTCTCACATGTATCCAGGCCGGGCCACTCTCCGCCCCTTCCTGCCTACACGAGGGATCCACCCACCCTCAGTCCTGCCCCTCACGTACACACAACCTCATCCACCTCTTAACCCTGCCCCTTTCTCACACTTCCCTTTGGGTCTTTGCCTGCTCCTCCCTTACACACACCTCTGCCCTCCCACCCCTAAACTCTGCTCCTCTCTCACCCACCCACCTACCAACCAACCGTTCTTCCTCGCCTGCATTAATTAGGGTCACTAGATAGTAAATATGAAATATCAGAACTTTTTTTGGGGGGGGGGCAGGGTATAGTTGCATATATAAGACAACGCCTCTAATATCAGGAAGGTCCCGATAATATTGGGATGTCAGGTCACCCTACTTTACACACACCCCTATCTACTCACCCACCTTTCACTTCTGCCCCTCACAAACACCCCCTTCTCTCTTACATATCTCTACTTACCCCTTTTTCCTGCCACACTCTTACACACACGAACTCCTACCTACCACTTAATCCTGCCCCTCTTTCACACATACACCCCTCCCCGTTAACATTGCCTCTCTCTCCTACCTACCATCTTAACTCTGCCCCCCCCCCCAACACACACACTCACACACAGCCATTAAAACTGCCCCTCTCCTTCACTCACACATACAATCCCACTAGCTTCCCTGGCTCCCCACCACATACCCAAAGTATAGCAGGAGCAGGCTATAAGGACTTTAAACAATCTTTGACACGAACGTTGAGGTTTCTTCAGAGTAGTTTCAGCTTTAAAATAAAAAGGAAGTGCTCCTTTTGTGTATTTACAGTTTTGTCCACTAATTCTTCCCAAGAGAGAGTTTGTCATTAAGGTTCTTCACAAGATAGTATTTCCATATTCTTACTCCAGCATACCTGTGTAAATCTAAGTTACAGAAAAATCAGATGACCACCTCCGCACCTTTCCATTAAAAAAGGCTCATTTTAGCCAGATGTGATGATCTGTCCTCACTCTAAAAAGCAATAGTCACCTATGCACTAGTACACCCCCGCCCAGGTTAACGGATACATTGATAGAGAAAGTTATTACACTCATTAGGAAGCAAACACCCTTTTTAATTTTAAAGGGTCTTTGTACTTTGAATGTGATATATTTTGAATAAAAATCCAACGTCCAATTAAAAATTACTCCCAAAGAAAACAAACAGTAAAAAATAGAGACATCATCTTTATCCTCTTAGTATCATAGGTATTTAGGTTTATGACTGGCACACCAAATCTGACATCTGCAAAAGTGATTTAAATCAGACAAATTGATAAATACACATCCAATGTGTCTGGTCATTTGCAAGTAAGAGGATTGAAGAAAAAATGCCTGTGCATGCTGTTTAGAAAGCCTGTCCAAAAGCAAGGAAAAATAACTTTCAGAACTCAACATCAACATAGATATAGCAGATAACATAAAGCCCATTCTAGGACAGCTGCAGTGTTGGTAGTGGCAAGAACAGCAGGCATTTAATAAAAGGTGCTTATTCTTCCTCTTATATCTTGTCTAGGCTAGAGGTTTTGGTCCATTGCCCCAGATGGCTCATAACTTTCTATTGAAATCAATGGAAGTTAGGAGCCTAAATACCTTTGAGGATCTAGGCCACTGTAATTTCAATTAATTGATTTTGCAATCAACTCAAATTAACTAAGAGAGCTAATACAGTATTGCCATCTGATAATCTTTTAGAGATGTCTACACAAAAATTGGTAGAAGGGTGTGATGCAGGGGCAATGGATTCTTCCTAAAAGTGTGTGTGTGGGGGGGCACACTCCGAACCCTTTGGCCCCAGCCCGGAGTCTCCTCCTGCATCCCAAACCTTTCATCTCCAGCCCTCCACCCCAAAGCCTGCACCCCCAATCAGAGCCCTCGCCCCCTCTCGCACCCCAACCCCCTGCCTCAGCCTGGTGAAAATGAGCGAGTGAGCAAGGGTTGAGGAGATCAAGCAATGGAGGGAGTGGGAGTGAGCAGGGCCGGGGCCTCAGAGAAGGGGCAGGGACACGGGGAGGGGGTGGGGCAAGGGTGTTTGGTTTTCTAAGATTAGAAAGTTGGCAACCCTAGCGAAAGAGACACCCAGGCAGCTGTGAGGAGCTGCAGACCCTCCACACCCCAGGCCGCTCTGACCTGGGCCAAGCTCCAGCTTCCAAGCTGGCCAGGATTGGGGCGTCGGAGGGAACAGGAGGGGCAGGAGGCCGGGCCCATGGTGAAAAGTGGACGGGCCTGGCCCATCTACTTTCAAAAATGGGAGGGCCATGGTGCGTTGGCCCTCCCTGTTCTGGGGTCTCTAATGTGACAGGATCCCCAGGGTACTACCTGGAACTGTGGGACCACTGTGCCACCTTAATGCTCCAGCCTGGGTTGTCTCACACAATGCTACACCAGTGACAAGTAGCAAAACCACTCTAGGCACTGCGATCACTCAGCCACCAGCATATAGAGCCCCACACCCACCTAAATTGCATGAATGCTTCCCAAGCCACTCATGAATCATACAGAAAGAGGCACCAGCCAATCACCCCAACCCCCAGCCTTGCACCCCAGAAATATACCATCTTACACTGCTCAAGACTCCCTTGGAAAGTGCAAGTTCATCAATTAGATCACCACTTCTTCAAAGGAAAGTGGACACGCATCAGCCTTTGGGCTGGTCTACACTGGGGGGGGGGGAATCGATCCAAGATACACAACTTCAGCTACGCAAATAGCGTAGCTGAAGTCAAAGTATCTTGGATCGAATTACCTGGGGTCCACACGGCGCGGGATCAACGGCCGTGGCTCCCCCCCGTCGACTGCGCTACCGCCGCTCGCTCTGGTGGAGTTCCGGAGTCAACGGTGAGCGCATTGGGGGATCGATATATCGCATCTTAACGAGACATGATATATCGATCCCGGATAAATCGATTGCTACCCGCCGATACGGCGGGTAGTGAAGACGTACCCTTTGTAATCAGAGCTAAGATTCCCCAAGCACTTCAACCAAATATAAAACAGATTTATTAACTACAGAAAGATTTTAAGTGATTATAAGTAGCAGGTATAGAAATCAAAATTGGTTACTTAAGAAATAAAAATAAAAACACAGTCTAAATTCTAACTTTAACAGATTAAGCAGGATTTGAATCAAGCTGTCTCTCACCATAGTAGATGTTACTGGCAGTTCATAGTTCACAGTACAGAGACTGGACTCCCTTCCAGCTTGGACCAATCTCCCAAGTCAAAGTCTTTGTCTTCCAAGCGAGCTTCCAGCCGTTGAGATAGGGGGTGTGGAGGAGAGAGGGGCCAAGTGATAATGTCACTGTCCCTCTTTTTTATACTTCCTTCCAGCTGCTAGAAAGATCCTTGATGTGATGTGGGGGTCAGGCACCCCCCACTGGTACATGTGTAGGGTGACCAGATCACTGACAGGAAATATCGGGACGTGGGGGACGGGGGGGGAGGGAAAAAAAAAAGTTAAAAAAAAAAGCTGTTTTGCAGGTGCCAGGGGAATTAGCAGGCCCCAGCTGCGCCGTGGCCGCTGCCCCCCCCCAAGGCCCTGGGCACATACGGCACGTCCCGCCGCCCCGTGGGGAAGGAGCCACTGGAGCGAGAGGCGCGGGGCTCCGGACCCCAGCAGCGGCGGGGGAGAGCGTCTCAGGGTCGCGCGAGTAGGCACGTAAAGTTTATCGGCTGGTGTGGGGGGACCCCGGCCAGCTCCTCACCCTGCTGTGTTTACCCATAGGGTGTAGAACTCACTTCAGCTGAGATTCTCTCTACTTCCAGTGATGTTAGTCTTTATACTGAAAATAAATGGGTGATAAAGTAGATAAAACAAATAATTAAATTGTGAAATACTTCACAGAATACTAATTATTTTGTGCAGTAGCCTTCATTGAATGTTTGTTTCTTGGTTTTTGAAATAGAAACTGTAAAACTGGTTTTATTTGTCACCATAGAGGAATAACTTTTTCCATATGATTTATCATACAAACACCACACACAAAAACACACAGTATTTCTTATCCACACTTGAGTTATACTCTCACTTTTCATTATCACTACTTTGCATCAGAGCAAATATATTCAACAGCCAAGACACTTTCAACATAGAATCATAGACTTTCAGGGGTGGAAGGGACCTCAGGAGGTCATCTAGTCCAACCCCCTGCTCAAAGCAGAACCAATCCCCAACTAAATCATCCCAGCCAGGGCTTTGTCAAGCTTGACCTTAAAAACCTCTAAGGAAGGAGATTCCACCACTTCCCTAGGTAACCCATTCCAGTGCTTCACCACCCTCCTAGTGAAAAAGGTTTTCCTAATATCCAACCTAAACCTCCCCCACTGCAGCTTGAGACCATTACTCCTTGTTCTGTCATCTGGTACCACTGAGAACAGTCTAGATCCATCCTCTTTGGAACCCTCTTTCAGGTAGTTGAAAGCAGCTATCAAATCCCCCCCCCCATTCTTCTCTTCTGCAGACTAAACAATACCAGTTCCCTCAGCCTCTCCTCATAAGTTATGTGCTCCAGCCTCCTAATCATTTTTGTTGCCCTCCGCTGGACTCTCTCCAATCTTTCCACATCCTTCTTGTAGTCTGGGGCCCAAAACTGGACACAGTACTCCAGATGAGGCCTCATCAACGTCGAATAGAGGGGAATGATCATGTCTCTTGATCTGCTGGCAATGCCCCTACTTATACAGCCCAAATGCTGTTAGCCTTCTTGGCAACAAGGGCACACTGTTGACTCATATCCAGCTTCTCGTCCACTGTAACCCCTAGGTCCTTTTCTGCAGACCTACTACCTAGCCATTTGGTCCCTAATCTGTAGCAGTGCATGGGATTCTTCCGTCCTAAGTGCAGGACTCTGCACTTGTCCTTGTTGAACCTCATCAGATTTCTTTTGGCCCAACCCTCTAATTTGTCTAGCTCCCTCTGTATCCTATCCTTACCCTCCAGCATATCTACCACTCCTCCCAGTTTGGTGTCATCTGCAAACTTGCTGAGGGTGCAGTCAACGCCATCTTCCAGATCATTAATGAAGTTATTGAACAAAACTGGCCCCAGGACCGACCCTTGGGGCACTCTGCTTGATACCGGCTGCTAACTAGACATGGAGCCATTGATCACTACCCGTTGAGCCCGATGATCTAGCCAGCTTTCTATCCATCTTATAGTCCATTCATCCAGCCCATACGTCTTTAACTTGCTGGCAAGAACACTGTGGAAGACCGTATCAAACGCTTTGCTAAAGTCAAGGAATAACACGTCCACTGCTTTCCCCTCATCCACAAAGCCAGTTATTTCATCATAGAAGGCAATTAGGTTAGTCAGGCATGACTTGCCCTTGGTGAATCCATGCTGAATGTTCCTGATCATTTTCTTCTCCTCTAAGTGCTTCAGAATTGATTCCTTGAGGACCTGCTCCATGATTTTTCCAGGGACTGAGGTGAGGCTGACTAGCCTGTAGTTCCCCGGATCCTCCTTCTTCGCTTTTTAAAAGATGGGCACTACATTAGCCTTTTTCCAGTCATCGGGGACCTCCCGCAATCGCCATGAGTTTTCAAAGATAATGGCCAATGGCTCTGCAATCACATCCGCCAACTCCTTTAGGACTCTCGGATACAGCACATCTGGCCCCATGGACTTGTGCTCGTCCAGCTTTTCTAAATAGTCCTGAACCACTTCTTTCTCCACAGAGGACTGGTCACCTCCTCCCCATGCTGTGCTGCCCAGTGCAGTAGACTGGGAGCTGTACAAAGTGCAAGCTGGTCTCCATATTGGAAGAGAAAGTTCAAGGTCTGGAGAAACAAGTATCAGCCCTGCATTGCATAAGAGAAAATGAAGATTTCCTGGACAGATGTCAGGATATGCTTCTACAGGCACAACATTCTGAAGAATCAGAGCAGGCTGCGCAACGGGGACAGAAGGACGGTGAAGAAATTTGGCAGCATGTGACCTCCAGAAGAAGAAAGAGGAGCGTCCATGTACCTGCAATGCAGATACAGGTGAGCAACCATTTTCATGTTCTCTTCACAGGTACTAATGCGGAGGGTGGACTAGATGATACATCTGAGGGAAGGGAGCAGAAGGAGACTCCACCGATTGGAAGGCGTGAGATGCACTGTCCTAGAGATGGGGGTTCCATGACCACTGCTCCCAAGAGAAGGAGGCAGTGGTGGTCGTGGGCTTCCTCCTCATCTATCTGCCGTCCCAACCGGGAAAACCAAGACGTGTGCTGCTTGCCAGGAGCTAGGATTCACAATGTGATGGAGAGACTGCTGAGACTCATCAAGCCCTCGGATCGCTACCCCTTCCTGCTTCTCCACATGGGCACCAATGACACTACCAAGAATGACCTTGAGTGGATCACTGCAGACTATGTGGCTCTGGGAAGAATGATAAAGGAGTTTGAGGCGCAAGTGGTGTTCTCATCCATCCTCCCCATGGAAGGAAAAGGCCCTGGTAGAGACCGTCGAATCGTGGAAGTCAACAAATGGCTATGCAAGTGGTGTTGGAGAGAAGGCTTTGGATTCTTTGATCATGGGATGGTGATTTCTATCTATTAAACCAGTCTTCAAAATGCATCATTTTGACCTGAATCCTAAAAAGATCTCAACCAATGCCACAGAGCACCATCTTTTTAGCTTCTAGTAGTCTCTATGCAGGTGCCATCATCGATACTACCCTGAAATTACAAGGTAACTCTAATGATATTAGTGCAATGTCATTGAGAACCAAGCATGGCCCAAATAATCAGTGAAAATGCTGGATCCTACATGTTTACAAACCATACACAGGATTGTGGGATGAAATATTCTTCTGAAAAATTTGGATGACCCTTCTTAATCTATCTCCCCAGGATCTACCCATCTCGACTCCACTGAAAACAGCTTTCATTGAGATCTCTACTTATCTCTTTATGGCCAAATCTCAGAGCCTATACTTAATATTCATCCTTTTTAACACTTCTGCTGATTTTGATATGGTCAATCATAATTACCTTCTCAAAATCTTGTCCTCCCTTAATTTTTGTGACACCAAACTCTCCTGGTTCTCCACCTAACCCTCTGTGTATTTCTTAACTATCTCTTTCTATGGGTCCCCCTCCCATTTCCTCCTCTTCATGATAGTACCACAAGACTCCATCCTTGGCTTGCACTTGCAAACATAGCTGCGGCTATCATCTTTACACTAATGGCTCACAAATTTATTTTTCCATTCTTGACCTGCTTTGCTTAATCCAATCCCATTTTTCAGCTAGTCTCTCTGGTATCTCCTAATGTCTCACCATGAGCTTAACATAATGAAAACTCTATACTTTTTTTCTACTCTAATCCTCTCCACTCTCCCCGTCTCTCTCATTTGGGCACCATTACCATCCTTCTAAACATTGGGGCCCATAGTTTAAGAGTTAACTCCACCACATACACAGAACAGTTTGATTGAATTAAGCTCTGTAGACATTCAGCTAATTGTAGGGTTCCAGTTTGCCCAATAGTGCTGCCGTGTACAATTCTATGATTTTTGGAGTTTAAACTCAGAGTTGGGGATTAAAACGCAGCTAAAGATAGTTGTGTTTAAAGAGCTTGCCCAAACATCCCTATCAGCTTCAAGGTTATGTATTAAAGAGACGATCAAATATGCAACTCGATCCTGAGACTGACAAAAAATGCACTGAAAAAAACATCCCATACCACCCTAAAATAAAGTCTCTTCTCTCTTTTCTAATAGAAACTCTAAGGGTATGTCTACACTATGAGAGTAGTTTGATTTTATCGAACGTGTGTATCCACACTAAGGACAGTAATTCGACTTCGTGAGTCCACACTAATGGGGCAAGCGTCGACATTGGAAGCGGTGCAATGTGGGCAGCTATTCCACAGTTCCCGCAGTCCCCGCTGCCCATTGGAATTCTGGGTCGAGCCCCCAATGCCTGCTAGGGCAAAAAATGTGTCAAGGGTGGTTTTGGGTAACTGTCGTTCATTCAACCCTCACTCCCGCCCTTCCTCCGTGAAAGCGCCGGAGGGCAATCAGTTCACGCACTTTTCTGGTGATTGACAGCACGGATGCCACAGCACCGCGAGCATGGAGCCCGCTGCGATCATCGCTGCAGTTATGGCCGTTGTCAACACCTCGCGCCTTATCATGCACCTTTTTCAGAGGCAGATGCTGAGAAATCGGGCAAGGAGGCTACGGCAGTGCAGTGAGGACATTAAGTCTGAGAGGGGCACAGACCTCTCACAAAGCACGGGACCCTGCGCCGTGGACATCATGGTGGCAATGGGTCATGTTGATGCCGTGGAACGGCGATTCTGGGCCCGGGAAACAAGCACGGACTGGTGGGACCGCATAGTGCTGCAGGTCTGGGATGAATCACAGTGGCTGCGAAACTTTCGGATGCGTAAGGGAACTTTCCTGGAACTTTGTGAGTTGCTGTCTCCTGCCCTGAAGCGCAAGGACACCCGGATGCGAGCAGCCCTGACTGTCCAGAAGCGAGTGGCCATAGCCCTCTGGAAGCTTGCAACGCCAGACAGCTACAGGTCAGTCGCGAACCAATTTGGAGTGGGCAAATCTACCGTGGGAGTTGCTGTGATGCAAGTAGCCAACGCAATCGTTGAGCTACTGCTCTCAAAGGTAGTGACCCTGGGAAACGTGCAGGTGACCATAGATGGCTTCACTGCGATAGGATTCCCAAACTGCGGTGGGGCTATAGATGGAACTCACATCCCTATCCTGGGACCGGACCACCAGGCCAGCCAGTACATTAACCGAAAGGGCTACTTTTCAACGGTGCTGCAAGCACTGGTGGACCATAGGGGACATTTTACCAACATCAACGTCGGATGGCCAGGCAAGGTTCATGACGCTCGCGTTTTCAGGAACTCTGGTCTGTTTAGATGGCTGCAGGAAGGTATTTACTTCCCGGACCACAAAATAACTGTTGGGGATGTGGAGATGCCTATAGTGATCCTCGGGGACCCAGCCTACTCGCTAATGCTCTGGCTCATGAAGCCCTATACAGGCGCCCTGGACAGTGAAAAAGAACTCTTCAACTACCGGCTGAGCAAGTGCAGAATGGTGGTGGAGTGTGCTTTTGGACGTCTGAAGGGGAGATGGAGAAGCTTACTGACTCACTCTGATCTCAGCAAAACCAATATCCCCATTGTTATTGCAGCTTGCTGTGTGCTCCACAATCTCTGTGAGAGCAAGGGGGAGACGTTTATGGTGGGGTGGGAGGTTGAGGCAAATCGCCTGGCTGCTGATTACGCCCAGCCAGACAGCCGGGCGATTAGAAGAGTCCAGCGGGACGCGCTGTGCATCCGGGAAGCTTTGAAAGCTAGGTTCCAGAGTGAGCAGGGTAACCTGTGACTATTAAGTTTGTTTAAACAGAAGGTGAACCTGCCCCCGTTTCTTTACCCAGTTAATGTTGACTATCCTCTCCAGTTACCAACCCCCTTCCCCCCCTTCCAACACACCTTTAAAAATAAAATAAATGAAACTTTGTTCATTAACACCGTTTTCTTTATTAAGGATTTCGTGGTAAAGTGTTGAAACTGGGACGCAGACTGTGGTGGAGAGCAGGCGTAGTGATGCAAAGGACGCTTCTAAACTCGAGGAATGACAGGTTCCTGCTCCTAGAGCGGTCCGCAGTGGTGGACTGGTTGTTTCAATGGAGCCTGCCACCCCTCCTTTTCAAGACTCTGTGTGTGGGGGCTATGTGACTTTGTGGCGGGGAGGGTCAGTTACAGATTCCCTGCTGCCTGGCTCTGTCATCCAGGCTAAGGACCGCTGCATAAGATCAGTAACCGCCCTCACCCACCACAAACTCACATAGCCCCCCCACACACACACAGAACATGAAAACCACCTCCCAGACTGACCAGGGTGCCCAGTGACTGCAATGTGTGTGTGACCTTCTGCTGAACCTGCCCCCGTGTCTGTTCCCTGGTAAAGGTGACTGTCCTCTCCAATTACCAACCCCCTTCCCCCCTTCAAACACACTCTCCTCTAAAAGAACATGACGGAAACAGTAATTAACAGAAACATATTTTTTATTAACAACTACACAGTTAGGGGATGAAACTGGGACGGGGGATTGGGTGAGGTGCATTTGGAGGGAAGGAAAGGACGTATCAAATCTTTGGGAATGAGAGCCTTCTGCAATTTGATCAGTCTGCAGGGGTGGAGTGACTGTTTTCACGGCCCCTGCTGCCCCTCCTTCTTGGGACTTTGGGTGAGGGGGGGATGGGACTTTGTGGCGGGGGAGGGCGGTTAGAGATAGACTGCAGTGGGGCTCTGTCCTCCTGCCTCCGGTCCTGCAGAACATCTACAAGGCGCCGGAGCGTGTCCGTTTGCTCCCTCATTAGTCCAAGCAGCGTTTGAGTTGCCTGCTGGTCTTCCTGCCGCCACCTGTCCTCCCGTTCGCTGTGTGATCGCTGGTATTGCGACATGTTCTCCCTCCACTGGGTCTGCTGTGCCGCCTCGGCTCGGGAGCAGCCCATAAGTTCTGAGAACATCTCGTCCCGTGTCCTTCTCTTTCGTCGCCTGATCTGCGCCAGCCTCTGGGAGGGGGATGCCGGGGTAGCTCGGGAGACACTCGCAGCTGTGGGATGGGAAAAAGGGAGTGAATTCCTCACAAAGATACAGTTTTGCGTACAATGAATATAGTCTTTCTCTGTGAACAAGACCATGCACAGCACCTATCACATGTGCACTCAGTACAAGGTCAAATTTTCGGCCTTCCCATTGAGTGCCTGGGGTCTTGCTGTACAGATCACACAACTGGGGCTGGACAACGGAATTCGGCAAGCCAGCGGACATGGTAAACCGTACACTTTTGGCTGCTTAAAGCTTAATTTATAGCAGTGCCCTCCTTTCATGTTCCAAGCAATGCTCCTAGCGTTGGCCAGTTCCTGCTGCTGGCAATCCGGCCAGCATGAACTCTGCCCCTGTCCCACCCCCCTCGCGGCTGTCCCCAGGAAAGATCCCTGCATGCTGCCCCTGTCACACCTCCGCCACGTGGCTGTAAACGGCCGGTTACAGTTATGTAAAGGAACAGGCAATCAGTCCCAATACTAACATTCCCCTAATTCAAAGCAGGTCACCATGAGTGATATCACTCTGATGAGGATTTCAGAGACAGAGAAAGACCGCATGCTGCGTGAATGCCAGCAAGCACAAGGGCCGTATGCCGCCATGCTTTGCGAGGCAATGATCCCGGAGTACTTGCTGCTAGCCTGACGCGGAAAAGTTTCTTACCATGGAGGACGCAATAAGGCCGCTCTCCCCAGGAACCTGATGCAAAGGCTTTCACAATACCTCCAGGAGACCTTTGTGGACATGTCCCAGGAGGATTTCTGCTCTATCCCCGGACATATTGACAGAATTTTCCAGTAGCTGCACTGGCAAGGACTAAAAACTAAAGCGCCTAGGGCAAACTAATCATGAAAAACCCATTGTTAAGATACCATTCCTATTCTGTTCAAAATAAATGTTTAAAAAACTTACCTACTGATCCTTCCCCTGATTCACGGTCCGGGTTACCGCTTTGGGAGGGTTGGTAGGGGATCTCTGTGAGGGTGATGAAGAGATCCTGGCTGTCGGGGTAATCAGTGTTGAAAGTGCTGTCGACTGCCTCGTCCTCCTCATCTCCTTCCTCATCTTCCCCATCTGCGAACATCTCCGAGGAAGCGGCTTTTGACAATACCCTATCGTCAGAGTCCACGGACAGTGGTGGGGTAGTGCTGGTGGCCGCACCTAGAATGCAATGCAGTGCCTCGTAGAAACGGCATGTCTGGGGCTGGGATCCAGAGCGTCCGTTTGACTCTTTGGTCTTCTGGTACCCTTGTCTCAGCTCCTTGATTTTCACGCGGCACTGCATTGCATCCCGGCTGTATCCTCTCTCCGTCATGGCTTTTGAGATCTTCTCGTAGATCTTCGCATTCCGTTTTTTTGATCGCAGCTCCGAAAGCACGAACTCATCGCTCCACACAGCGATCAGATCCAAGACTTCCCAATCAGTCCATGCTGGGGCCCTCTTTCTATTCAGCGATTGCATGGTCACCTCTGCTGGAGAGCTCTGCATCGTTGCCAGTGCTGCTGAGCTCGCCACGATGTCCAAACAGGAAATGAGATTCAAACTGGCCAGACAGGAAAAGGAATTCAAATTTTCCCGGGGCTTTTCCTGTGTGGCTGGTCAGAGCATCCGAGCTCGGACTGCTGTCCAGAGCGTCAACGGAGTGGTGCACTGTGGGATAGCTCCCGGAGCTATTAGTGTCGAATTCCATCCACACCTACCCTAATTCGACATGGCCATGTCGAATTTAGCGCTACTCCCCTCGTTGGGGAGGAGTACAGAAATCGATTTAAAGAGACCTCTATGTCGAAATAAATAGCTTCGTTGTGTGGACGGGTTCAGGGTTAATTCGAGTTAACGCTGCTAAATTCGATATAACCTCGTAGTGTAAACCAGGCCTAAGAATTAAATGTTTTTAGGCATTGATTTTGTTCTTTATAATTTCTCTTGGTCTCTGAGTTAGCCCTTTATTTTATAACTGCTAAACTGGAGATTCTCCAGTTGTGAAAAGTATGGATTGCTTCTTTTAGTTTTTCTAACTGCTGTTCAATCCAGTCACACATTCATCTAAACCACTGATTTTAAAATAGATAAAGTGGATGGATGGATAAATGGATAAAATAGATTCAGTGTTTCCTAATACAAAACTGCAGTAAGTGTTTGGATCTTCAGGGGATCACAGACCAGATTTTTAAAGATCAATTTTTAAATTGAAATAAATGAGTAGGTTAGTTTTGAAAATCGCCTTAGGCTCCTATCTGCATCTTTAGGCACATAAATACCTTTACAAATCTGGCCCCACAAGGCTAACCCCATCCATCACTACAACTTTATGCTGAGGGCACATGCATATTCCAAGCACAGGGAATTACACAGATAACCCTACTCCAAGGAGCACAGTTATTGTTATTTCAAGATCCTTTTGACAGTCCATAATCCATAACAAAATCAAGGGATGTTTCCTGCATCCAAAAATGATTAGTTTCCCATGTAATCATTCAAAAGGAAATGCATACCTATATAATTTTGCTAATGAATGTTAATCATGAATGGAATGCCTATATCCACAACATGTGTTTTGTTAGATTCTCTTTTGGGAATCTGAAGTTATGATCCATTGAAAATAACTGTTATAGAAGTATGAAAACATTCTAAACCTTACCACTATTTCTAGATTCTCCCAAAGAGGGAATCCCTCATTTTTATACCATTGCTGGTAACATTGCTGCTCTTGAACCGATCTTTAAAATAAAAGCTCTCCATAGAATTACGTGACAAATAGTCCGGTACAAATAAATTGTGCTAAGGAGCAAATACATTTTTACAGCGATTATTACATTAATCAGCTATTCCTAGTAATACACAAATAGACTGTTTTGTCAAAGTAAGACTAAGCAGCTATATATTCAAAAATATAACATGTAATTCTCTGACATGTAAATTACCTATTGCTATCTTTCCATTCCTCTCTGGAAACTTGAAAAGCACCTGAACATTTGTTAAAACAAATGTCTACCCATATTACAGGATTATCAAATTATACTTTTATAATTTGGTGCTTGAGGGTTGTTACAATGTTAATAATTTAGAAGGATTTTTGAATATAATTAAATTATGTACTTAACTTGATCAGATGGTGGAAATACATAAAGCCACTCAAATTAGATGCTTAATTATAGTTCTTTATTTCTTGAAGGAAAATTTCAGAATGATTTTGGAGACTTCTTATGCTCATGTCTGTCACTGAACTAAATCTGCTGTCATGAACAAAAGCTCATTTTACTTGATGATTGACCCCATTGAGATTTATTATTTCTGCAAAGGGCCACTATATTACTTTAACAAATATATTAGAGATAGGTAGTGTAGCCTACTGGATAGGGCACTTGACTGGGAGTTGGGTGACCTGGTTTCTAATCTCAGCCTAATGATGACTTGCTCTGTGACCTTGGACAAGTCACTCTACCTCTCTGTGACTCTGTTTCCCCTCTTACTCTTTGCCTGTCTTCTCTATTTGTACTGTAAGCTATTTTGGGACAGAGATTGTTTATACACATACAGCACTTAGTACAATGAGGCCCTGATCTTGGCTGAGATCTCTAGATACTACTGGAATACAAATAATATATAACCACTACCACCTCAGGACATAATGCTACTATGGTGCCTAAAAGAAATTAGTATCAGAGGGGTAGCCGTGTTAGTCTGAATCTGTAAAAAGCAACAGAGGGTCCTGTGGCACCTTTAAGACTAACAGAAGTATTGGGAGCATAAGCTTTCGTGGGTAAGAACCTCACTTCTTCCTGGGTAAGAAGTGAGCATGATTTCTTTTGGGAGCATAAGCTTTGTGGGTAAGAAGTGAGGTTCTTACCCACGAAAGCTTATGCTCCCAAAAGAAATTAGATAATTAATAATGGTTAGGTTGAGGGAGAGATGGACATAGCCCTCTTTATAATTTTATATAAATTTACTTTTATTATACATATGTTTTCACACACCCCACACTCTTACCTTGTTAATTTCACTGGGCATGGGACAGTCTGGAAAACCTCTCAGTTGGTCCCAGACCACTACTAAATAATAATGCATGTTGTAAGGAATTAAACCATACTCTAGGGTATCTAGCATAAAAACATGAAAGTCAACCAACCCTCAACTCCCTCCCTCCCCCCCAGTCCTCGTACAGAAGGTGGAAATGCAACATTTTCACTTGCCTATGTAACACTTCTACTTGTCAGACTTCTGAGCAATAGAATTTTTCACAGCCTGCTAAGAGCAGAATTGGGCCAATAAAAGAATTTAATTAACAATTGAATTGCTGCTGCACAAGCCAGATTATAATCCAGCTCACTTTCCCATAACTATGTTCACTTTCCAGGGCTAACGAGTAAAATGTCATAATTCACCTCCCCGTCCCACACACACCTTATATCAGTCACTGAAGTAAAAACACGTGACTGACTATACACAGGAAATCATTCTGCTGAGTAAGAGGATGTGAGAGACAAGGTGGATGAGGTAATATCTTTTATTGGACTAGCTTCTGTTGGGGAAAGAGACAAGTTTTTGAGCTACACCGTGCTCTTCTTCAGGGACCAACATGGCTATAACAACACTGTAAACAATGAGTAAGAGGATGATAGTTTTACATGGTCGCTCTTCAGAGAAGACCTTTGTAGGCTTTGGCACTGCAATGTGTGAGATGATTAGGACTCTTGTACAGTTCTGCAGTGTTTCTCAAACTGAGAGAGAGGCTTTACTGGAGAGGCACGACATTTTTCCAAGAGAGTCTCAAAAACCAATGGTAAATGAAGAAAAACGCAAACAAACAAACAAAAGTAACCCCCTCCCCCCAGCCCAAAGGAATTTCTTTCAGTTTCAATAATTTGTGACTCGGCAAAAGCAGAACAACTGTTTATTGATTATTCTATAGATAGTTCTGCTTTTGATGGAGCCTAGCAGAAATCAAGAACAATTAGTAAGCAGGAACAGGAAGCAAATGGTCCTGACCACATGTTTAACAGTTTGTCTGATGCATTACATATCCAGCATATGATGCAAAATGCACACAATGACAGATGGTTCATCTCTTGTAAGTGCTGCTAAGACTTTAAATAATGACACACTCTGTCATTGCACATGACAACAACAATCAACAGGAAACAAAGTTAAAATAAATTACTAAAAATCAATTTTTTTTCTTAAGCAAGATGATGCAGTGTTTTGTCAGCAGTTGAAAGTCTGGTTCTCAAATGGTCAGGTGCTAAAGTCCAAACAAAAATCTATGTGCAAATTACACCCTGTTTGTGTGTGTAGCTCCTGTAATTGCACATACAAATCAGACATTTATGCATATGAAAATGGGGAGTTAAACAACTGTCCATTTGTACCTGCAACAGCGATAATTATGCATGTAGCTGCACATGCATTTTTGCATACTGCCCTGGCCATCCTTTAAAAAAAATCATTCCAATAAAGTATTATTCCAATACTTACTGAATGAAAATATCCTGTATTAATAGAGAACAAAAATTTTAAGTACTAAAAAGTGACCCAGACAGCCTGCAACATGTGGAATCCAAGCACAAGACTCAAATGTTGGCTTTTGATCGTAGGGATAGGGATAGTGAGCAAAGCAATTAATGTAGATGGGGAGAGATTGTACTGCAAGGACAGTAGTGATTTCTGTAGTCATTTTGACAGTAACATTAATGTAAAACTCTTCCAGAGAAACAGTTGTTCAGTTTCCACAATGTTAGGGCATTGATGGAATCTGAAGAGGAAAAATAAAAAAAGAACAAGAGATATTGAAGATATATGTTTGCACCTCTGAATGTGCCCAATAGATCCCTTGCCCTAGGGAAAAAATAGGGAGCAGTAGAACAAAGAAAGAATACAGAATATAGCAAATGAGAAACACACAATCATGTGTTTGTAATCGGATTTATCTTTTGTTTTAAATTCTTATTGTCTATGCACTTTTCACACCTAAAAAGATTTAATGGTGGGAATGTGCTGGCTAAGTATTTCAGATGTGATACAACTGTATGCTACTATGTGCTGACACTGCTAACCAGGCCATTAATTCGCTGAGTAGCACTGGGAACTTTTTTTTTTTTTTAAACTAAGAACAGATTTATCTAGGGTTCTCTCAAAAATAAACTAGATGTTCTTCGACGACTAGGTCTCACCGCCTCCTGTATGAGTCCATGTCTCGCCTATGATGCAAAAACATCTCTGCACTGAGGCAGAGTTCAGGATCTATCAAACCTGTGTACTACCTATATTGCTATATGGGTCAGAAACCTGAACCTTCTTACAGGCAGACATGGAAAACCCAGAAGCATTCCATATATGCTGTCAGCACCAAATCTTGAGCATAAGGTGGTTTGACTTTGTGAATCTTGCAGAGATCTGGCCTTCCTTCAATCACTATTATATTCTCAAGCAGAGATGCATGCTCTTTGGTCACATTCCCAGGATAGCCAAAAACACCCCAGCACACTGTGCTCTCAAACTCTCCATCAACGCGTGAAGGGGTACGTGCCCTGACCCTGGCACTGCCCCTGGATTTGCAGGGCTGAGCCAGATCTAGGAACTTCACTGTACAATGCCTGGTCCGTTGCCATCAGCTGTAGTCACTTTGACTGGCGGGACCGGCCCTATGTGTGTTTGATGATGATGCCTCAAAATAAAAATATAGGGTTATGGTTATATTTAAGTAAGGGCTTATCTATACACAGAAGTTGCACTGATTTAACTAAAGGTATGATGCTAATTCCGTTTAGTTAAACTGATGCAGCTTTGTGTTAGTGCCAGTTAAATCAATATAAACTAGATTTAAATCTCTGTAAGAGTGTCCACAAACAAAGTTGCCATAGATTAACATCACATGTACCTACTCACTACTGTTCCTCCAGTGCAATCTCTCCACACCTACATTAAATGACGTTGCTCCCTGCTCCTACCAACTTAGGCTCAAAAGACCACATACACATGTATAGATATAATAGACTTTCATAAGACATAGAACTGCATGACTTTCTGATTAAAAAATTAGCACTATATAATATCAATAAAGCACATACTACATGGATTATGAACTAGCTATTTGATAGCTTTCAAGAAGTAGCTGTCAATGGGGAATCATTGAATGGAGGTGTTTCTTGTAGGGTTCCCCAGGGATTAGTACGGGGTGCAACACTTCAACATTTTCATTGCTGATCTGGAAGTAAATATAAAACCACTAATGATAAAATTTGCAGATGACACAAAGATAGGCAGAATGGTAAATGGGCAGTCAAAGAGTGACCTGGATCACTTGGTAGGCTGAGCACATACACACAAAATGTGTTTTAATACTGCCAAATGCAAAGTTATACATCTAGGAACAAGGGATGCAGGCCATACCTACAGAATGAGGGACTGTATCCTGGAAAGCAGTGACTCTGAAAAAGTTTTAGGGGTCACAGTAGTAGATAAGCAACTCAACATGAGCTCCCAGTATAATGCTATGGCAAAAAGCCCTAATACAATCCTTGGATGAAAATACCAGGAGAATAGTGAGGAGGCGAAAGGAGGAAATTTGAACCCTGTATACAACATTGGTGAGACCACTACTGTAATACCGCATCCAGTTCTAGTGTCCACATTTTAAAGAGGATGTTGCAAAATTGGAGAGGGGCCATCCCAGAGCCACAAAAGGGATTCAGTGGCTGGAAAAAATATCTTACAGTGAGAGACTTACAGAACTCAATATGGTTAACTTACCCAAAAGACCACTGAGAGGTGACTTGTTTACAGTGTATAAGTACCTTCATGGGAGGAAAATATCAGGTACTAGTAAATTAACGGCTCTTTAATCTAGCAGAGGAAGGTGTAGCAAAAACCAGTGGCTGGGAGCTGAAGCCAAAAAAATTCACATTAGAAATAAGGCACACATTTTTAACAGTGAGGATAATTAACCATTAGAACAAACTCACAATAGAAGTGGTGGATTCTCTACCTGTTGGTGTCTTCATATCAAGACTGGATGCCTCCCTGGAAGACATGTTTTAGTCAGACACAAGTTATGCTTTAGTGAAACACATGTTATTGGGTTCAAGACAGGTGTAAATGGGTGGAATGTATTGGCTTATGATGTACAGGAGGTCAGATTAGATCAGGGGTCGGCAACCTTTCAGAAGTGGTGTGCCGAGTCTTCATTTATTCACTCTAGTTTAAGGTTTTGTGTGCCAGTAATACATTTTAACCTTTTTAGAAGGTCTCTTTCTATAAGTCTATAATATATAACTAAACTATTGTTGTATGTAAAGTAAATAAGGTTTTGTAAATGTTTAAGAAGTTTCATTTAAAATTAAATTAAATTGCAGAGCCCCCCGGACCAGTGGCCAGGACTTGGGCAGTGTGAGTGCCACTGAAAATCAGCTTGTGTGCTGCCTTTGGCATGCATGCCATAGGTTGCCTACCCCTGGATTAGATGATCCAATAGTCCCTTCTGGCATTAAATTCTGTGAAATCACACCTTTAGTTAAATCAGTGCAACTTGTATGTTTAGGCCAGGCCTAAGAAAAACAGTTAAGTTGGTTCAACTTGTATGTTTAGACAAGGTCCTAGTGAAAGGAAACTAGGCATACTTTTTGAGAGTGTAATTAGCATGGGCAGTAGCCACAGCTCTGCCAATGCACTGAGTGACAAATTAAAGCTGTGGGGGAGAATCAGAGGTACTTCTGCAAGTAGCCCATTAACAGCTAGTCAGAGAGAAATGATCAAATCTTGGTCTACATACAAATTTTGTACCAGCATAACTATTTTGGTTAGGGGAGTTTTTAACCAAACTGTTTATACCAGTACAATGCCTAATGTGGGATGTAATTATACCAGTAGAAAAGTGGCATATAGCCTATTCCCCTCCCATACAGGAATAAGCTACACTGCTATAAGCATGTATAGTTAAAGCAGTACAACTTGTGTGTATAGACAAGGCTCAAGTCTCCGTAGACTGCTGAAAATGAAGAATACACTCAGCAGTGGGCTGAAAAGATGAAAGAGTCTGACAATAGTGAAGTTCAGAAAGATACAGTTGACCAAAGCCTTGTCTACACACAAAAATTGCACTGCTTTAATTATACCACTATGTATGTATGTACCACTAACCCCTTAGTATGGAAGCACTTCTAGCAGCCTTATGTTAGTATAGCTATTCTCATAGGGAAGAGGAATAAGCTTTATGGTAATAAAGTACCTTTATACTGGTATAACACGGTCTACTAAAGGGTTGTACCAATTTAGCTATTTTGATAGAAAAAAAATAAACACCCCTAGCTGAAGAAGTTAAACGATACAAGCACTGTGTGTAGACTAGGTCTGAAAGTTTGAAAAGTAATAAAAAATAGATTGGATTTCTAAAACTTTCTTTAAAAATATTAACTTACCCAATAATGGTAGTAACGCCATGATTGCAATGCGCAACTACATTGGAGGAGCCAATGGCAACAGGACATAGGAACCAGACACGCTGTCAAGGGAAAGAACAGTTGGAGGTCAAATAAAAAGAAAACTTCACCTCGGCTTTGTATGGGATATGTATACTGTATGTGTGCAGGCCTATATTTCACACGAACATCTAGTCTAAGCAGCTCTATCCGCTTCCCACTAGGCTACCATCCCCACATTACCCAGTGTGTGGGAGTGGGCGTGTGAGAGAAAAAGATTTCTCACTTCATCTTCCTGCCAAGGTAGCTGCCATCTCAGATAGTGGGACTGAAGGAAGTATTTTTGGATGTGATGGTGGAAAAGTCTGTCTGTTTGGAGACTGATACAGAAGTTACTGTGCATGGCCTGGTGGATCCTGAAGTGCTGTCAGCTGATGTTCTGAGCCCTATTCCTGTGGTGCTGCTGGGGGTTGTGCCTTGTAACAGGGCAGGCTCCACTCCTCTCTTGAGATCCCACCCAAACAGCCTTGGATGCTTTCTGTTTGTTAGCACCTCCATGTGTTTTATTTATATTACCTCCCCCAAACAACCATCAAAATGCCATGCAGCAACTCTATTTATAGTTTTCTCTAGTGCTCAGCTCTTTCTTGAGGAAGAGCTCTTACCACCCTGAGATCTTATTTCTAGACTTCCTTCCAGTGCTATTTAACTTCCCTCTCAGCTAATGGGATAATTAACTTCTTAGCTCATCAGCCTCCCCGCACAAGTCTTATTATTTAACTAAGTTCTCCACTCCTTCATCAGGCCTTTTTTTCTGGGGGAACATATTAATGCTTACGTGATCCGAGCACTAGATCAGCCTTGGGGAAGGGCCTTCAGATGTGGGTGGGCTTGCGCCCCCTCACCTCTCAGAACTCAATAGGTACTGGCTCTCAGCCCTCTGTCATATGCCTCCTGGCTGAAAGTAGCTGTGGGAGAGCTGACTTGGGAACTGTTCGTGGGGGAGGATTTGGGGGAGAAGGCACAGAAAATCGGAGTACATATTGAAAAGGAAAAAGAGTTTGCTTTGTGGCCTCCTGCTGTTGGGGAGCAGCTGCCAGAAGGAGACCAGGGTATGGAGGGGGTGGAACTCATAGACTTTAAAGGTCAGAAGGTACCATCATGATCATCTAGTTTGACCTCCTGCACATTGCGGTCCACAGAACCTTCCCCACCCATTCCTGAAATAGGCCCCTAACCTCTGGCTGAGTTACTGAAGTCTTCAAATCATGATTTAAAGATGTCAGGTTACAGATAATTCATCATTTACACTAGTTTAAACCTGCATGTGACCCATGCCCCTGTTTCATAGAAAGGCAACCCTCCCCCACCCCCGGGTCTCTGGCAATCTAACCTGGGGGAAAATTCCTTCCTGACTCCAAATATGTCGATCAGTTAGACCCTGAGCATGTGGGCAAGACCCACCAGCCAGACACCTGGGAAATAATTCTCTGGAGAAACTCAGAGCCTCCCCATCTAGTGTCCCATCACTGACTGTTGGAGATATTTGCTTTTAGCAGTCACAGAACTAAGTCCCTTTACTCTGGGAAATGGAACGTAGAGCATGTCCTCCATTTCAAGCTATGCATATGGTCTCGAGGAGTTTTGCCACGGTCAGGCTGTATCAGAAATGTAGAGTTAAAGGGCTGTTTAGCTGCCACAACTGCAGCTTCCCTTTCCCCTGTGAGTGGAGAGGGGAGTAGTACTGGGTTCTTCCTAGGTGCCTACTCTGTGGGTGCTCCAGGGCTGGAGCAGCCCCCGGCAGCCCCCTTATCAGTGCCTCCTCCTCCCTCTCCCCCCAGCACCTCCCACCTCCCACCTGCCAGCGGCCCCACTCGTCAGTGCCTCCCTCTCCCCACCAGCTCCTCCCGCCCGCCACAATCAGCTGTTCCAAGGCTTGCAGGAGGCACTGGTGGGAGGAGCGAGGGCCAGATGTGCTTGGAGGAGGGGACAGAATGGGGTTGGAAGAGGCAGGGCTGAGGTGGAGCAGAGATGAGGCCTGGGGCAGAGCTAGGGGGGGCATCCCTGGCACATTAGAAACTTGGCGCATATGTGTAGTAACTCCATTTGCTTTATTCCCCTCAGGGGATTATTAAGGGTATTGTTGATCAGAGGGAAAAGTAGCCCTTAAGAATCTGAAATGGGGTCTTTTGTTTTTCTTGACCCTGAGACTCCCAGGAACACAAAGGGAAGCCTCAGTACTGAGCAGGGAACACATGAGGGAAACTGAGGAACAGTGAAAATAAGGAAGGCACTGAGGTATCTGTTTCCAGCCATGAGTCCCTGATGAGCTGTGTAGGGAGATACTATGCAGCAGTCACAGCTGGCCAGGATCAGGCTTCTGGGCAAGACTCCTCATAATGGAAGCATTTCCTAGATTTGACTGCACTACACGGAGAACATGGACAAATGTCCCACAATGGACTTTTTTGTTGTTGGTGTGCTCTTGTTAAAATCTTTTGGATTCTTTCCTGTATAATTGAAACCTGTGATACATCCATTGGGCAGCAGAGAATTCGATGTTAACATTTACTCTCATTGGTGAGGTAAAATTTTTCTGGGGGAAGCTTGGAATTAGGAAGAGAACTAAGACTGGGATGAAACCATAGCTATTTCTTTGTTCCAACTGCCCTTAAGACAGTGACTATTTTCTTGCAAAATGAAAACATACCGGAAGTGGATGTTCTGCATTGTGTTCCACGTTACGCTAAAGAGTTGCAGCCTCCAGTTAAAGTTTATGATTGATTGAGGGTTTGAAATGGTGAAATTAAAGGCACCATTGAACTTTTCCAACAATATGTCCTCAATATATTTTATTTAGGTTCTGAGCAGGGTTACTGTCATTATCCAGAGTAGCCATGCACTTGTTTGCTCTGTGGCTCTACAGAGCATTTTAGTCTGGGCTGTGGTGTGAGGAAGTATATGTGCTTTGTTTCTTTTCCTCACAAAACTGAAGTTGGTAGGGACAGTGGTCATGTTTATAGGCAGTGCCTGGTGGCACAATAGGGGCGTAATACCCAGCCTCTCAAGGACCCTTCCTCTTTCCCTGAGGCAGAGGGTCAGAGGATTCCGAGGAGTCCTGCAAAGATTTATGAAAGCCTATTTTGAGTGGCAAGGTTGCTCTACTTTTGGGAATCATTGAGAGCCAGGATGACACAGATGTGGACATGAGCCCTAGTAATGTGGGGGAGACTATCAGAGATGGTTAGGGGCGGGGAAAGAACATCTGCAAGTGCAGTTGGTTATGCAGGAATCCCAGTCCCCAGGGAGGGATTGGCCAGCAATGCGTTTGGCAGACCCTATAGTTGGGGAGCAGGTTCTGATGTGCTCAACTTCAGGAGCAGAGGAATTTCTTGAATTCAGACAGGGAAAGAGGATCCAATGAAACTGCTGGAGTTATGGTAACTGAGGGTGGCCTACAACTGTCCAAATCACACAGCATTTTCACAGTTGAAATGGATAACAGGTTTTCCGCGTTAAGCACTTTTGGAAACAAGGGAGAGACGAGAAAGGAGCCTGTGGATGCACTGCAAGCGCATTAATTGGGGGGAAAGGAACTCAGGGTTAGTGAGTCTGAGCAACTTCAGAAAGAACTATCAGAGTTGGGATTAGGAGCTGGGGATTTAGGAAAACCAAGAGCATAATGGACCAGCCAACAAGGAAAAAATGGTTAAAGAAAAGAAGTGAGATGGTAAGTCAGAGAAGTTTAGTAGCAGTGAGAAAGCTGACAACTAGGTGTGGAGTGCATGTATCTGTCACGACTTGGACCTGTCACGACTATAGATGATACTGAACATTGCAACTTGGAATGTGTGCTCCATCCTGAGCGTGTGCCAAAGGCAGATGATCTTTCAGTTTTTGGAGGGGCAGGATTTGGATCTAGCCAGGAAACAAAACTATGTTCTAGGTATGATGTTTTGGAAGCTTGAAGGGTCCCATCTTTTTGGTCCACAGGACCTGATTCTTACGATGAAGTAGGGTACTGTTTTATACTTTTGATTTTTTCAGTGGAGAGGGTTGTAGAACTGGAGCTGGGAAGGGGTTTGTCAGTTGATTTCTGTTATTTGGGTGTGAGCTATCATCAGTGATTCAGTAGGTGAATTGAATTTGGAGAAACGGTTTGCCTTGTGCCAGGTTAAGGTGATGAGCTGGAAGAGATGACAGAAAGGGTGATGTTAATTAAAAAATTCCTTTGTATTTATGTGGCATATGTGTATCCTCTCCCTGGAAAACTGTGCATCAGATTGACAAAATTATTTTTTTCAGATGCTCTGGGGCAATAAATGTAACGTAGTAAATAGAAGCATGATCTGCCTGCCAGTTAAAGAAGGGGGTTTGGGGATGGTATGTGCTGAAGCTTTCTAACTGGTGGTGTTTTTGTTTTTTTAATTTTCATAGGATTCACACAACTGGGGGCGGCCACTCATTTTCCAGTATTACTGGGAAATGTCACAGAGGAAGACATGGAGTAACTAGTGGGAAAAAGCCCCTAAAAAGGATTTCCCCCCCCCCCCCCGCAACAGCCAGGCAGACTCCTTCTTACATATAAGTTGTTGTAAGATGGCAGCTTCATGCAACAGCATCCCAGCACAGTAAATTCACAGGTTAGAAGAGTGCTATATCAGAGGGTGCTTAAGGAATATTTTTTCAGAACACAATTTAGCCATACAGAAGATTGTCTCAGGGAGGCTTTGTTGTACCTTTGAAATAGAGTTCTCTGTAAGTATAGCGCTATTTGGTGGTGGGTATTTCCTAGTAAATTGCATGTTAGAATATAGGCTATGAGGGAAGTACACTGAAGATAAAGGCTGTCCTTGAGAAGCCTAGTCTGGATCAGGGGAGACAATGGAGCACTTTTTATTATTCTGCTCCCTTAATGTCTGCATTTGGGATTTGTTGGCTTCAAAACTGAGAGTCCCACTGTTCCATTGCCAAACTTATGCAAGACAATTGCCTTTTGGACTCTTTCAGACACCAGAGGACTCAGCATCTGCCTTGATAAGGAAAGACAGACATTTGCCACATATTTTCCTTGAGACTGGTAGTTGTTAACATATTGGGTTTTATATTGCCTATGGCAGAGTTGCTGTTTGGCCTGTCTTCAGGCACAGAACAATGTATCTGAAATTCTAGTTCAAACTATTTGTGCAGTGGGTAACCGGCAATGGTGGAGGGGAAAAAAAGAATGAGGTCAGTGGAATGGGAGAAGGGGACAAAGAGTTTGGAGGGTGGGATGTTTTCTTTTTGTATCTGTGATTCATCCAGTTTTAGACTGTAATTTCTTGGTTTTGTTTTGAAGATTTTATTTAAAAAAACAAGAACAGAGAGGGAAATGGAAGGTGGGGAATGCCTGTAGGACTGTGTCAGGGTAGTTGTCTCTTTTTTAAGACCTTTTTTCTTTTTCCATGTTTTTGTTTTGTTCTGAGAGTGGGAACAATTGGGCCCATAATCTTTTATATACCTTGAGTGGGCAAACTCAGAAAGGGAACTTTTTTATATCAATCTACAGGTAGGTACTGAATTTCTACTTACTAGCTTGATACACGGACATTTTGAGATATGTTGTTAATTTCTGCATTGCGCATCAATTAGAAATGTAAAATAAAGATTTTTTTAAAATTTATAAATCCCTATGATTCAGGGTGGGGGGAGGAGTGTGTGCACGATAGCAGAGGATTACAGAGCAGCAACAACATTTTCTCCATAATCTTTTTCCTTTTCCTGAGTCAGTGCTATCTGCTGATTCAAATCCCCAAGATCCTGACCTCTCTTTTGGTTTCCCTTCCCAGTAAGCATTAGAGAGGAAATGATTCCTGCCACTGAGCCAAAGGGGCCATATTTACATGGCTCCACATGATGTGAGAAGGAAATCCTGTTGTAGAGAATTTAGAGGGAAAACAAGTACTGTATGTTGTCTATTCATTTATTTTTTTAGACTCCCTGCCCTCACCCCTCAACATACCGACTTCCTGAATCACCATTTCTGTGATGGGAAGTGTCAATACAGATGTCTTTGTTTCTGAATTTTCCTCTGTTCTTGAAAGCAGAGATTCTGGGGACATTATTCTCATTCCTGACTCCATACAATATATTACCTAATGATGTTGTGGTCTGTGGCACATTCTTGCTTTGTAAATTTCACTTGTGGTGGCCACACTCTTTCTGCTCTCCAGCTGATTGTCTTTAAGCTCTGCATCAAAATAAAGAAGTGACATGAGCTTTTTGATCGCTGTTCAGGAGAGAGGGAGCAGGAGGCTTCACTGCAGAGAAGAGGGTATTGCCATTTCAGATCCTAAAGCAACTTGAGCAGCTGCCTTAGGAAAATAAAACAAAGGGGAGTATGGGGCTCCCTTTCAGGATACATCTATGCTACACACCACAGGCGGCAGTGTGTAGGGTATGTGCAAGCTGAACCAATGCTTCAGCATGTAGCTAATGTCTCAGTGAAAGGCTCTGGCAGGGGGGAGGCAGTGGGGAGAAAGGCTCTCTGTGCTGGGGAAAGATTCTGTCAGGGGGAAGCTGTTGGAGTCTTTCCCTGCTGCCTCCGCATTGCCAGGGCCTTTCCCTGCTTCAGGAGAGGCACTGCTTGGGTGTTGTAGAAAGCCATGTAGGATACATACCACAAGGTTCAGGCCTGTCTTTAGTCTACTCACCAAAGCAGCACCTCACTATCTACACTGCTATTTATACCAATGCTAGGGGGATATGTAGTGTATGCACTCGACACATTGCCCTAGGATTAGTGCGGTGTTGCTGTACCTTTAGACTTGCTTGGTATGTATAGTACTGGGGCTGATCATTCCTACATTATATTAGCTACACTATATTAAAAGCCAGTTTTGAGTCTAACAGTGCCCATTCACCTCCCAGTGAATTTTCTACGTACAAGTCTCCACCCACCAGATCTAATTCCTTTCCCCAGAGTTGATAACTTTGTCACTCCTGGCTGAGGACTCAACTGAAAAGTGTGGTAGTGAACATGTCAGTCAATTAAGGACCAAAATCTTACACACACCTGGAATTTTTCTGTCCAGTGATAAGCAAGTCCAGATCTGGATTCAAACTTATGGCTCAGGTCTATCTTTAGTTTATGTGATGGACAAGAAATAGGCATATTGAAATAAACTCCCCTCTTCAGGAAGAGGGAAATCTCCTTTCCCACACAGAGACACCACCCTCATCTCAACACCCCCCCTCAATGCCCATCCACATAGTTTTATTTCCTAAGCAGACTCACATGTGCCTGTGCTTTTGTTTGAGGCCCTTATTGTTTCTTACGTTTATCTCAAATGAAAGGCAACTGATACACTCACCAGTTTCAATGATGCTACATCCAACCTACAATATTGTGTTAGCACCTAGAAATCAACCAGGTCAGGGCTCACTGTGCTAGGCACTGTACAAACATACAGAAAATAACCATCTTTGCCTTAAGAAGCTTACAACCCAAAAGAGAAAACATAAGTAGATGAGACAAACAAATGGTTCAGGGCAAGGTGTGGGAGAAGCACGGTAGCAAAACTAATAAGTTGTGGGCAATTCTGAGGAGCAGTAATCACAACTTGCTATCCTAGTTTGTGTTGGCTGTGCTCTCAGTTAGAGGACAAGATGAAAAATCAAGAGCAACAACTTGTGCATATGAATGATTCCCAATGAAATCTGGGAGAGCTGTTCATAAACACTGACTGCATGTTCAGGCCCCAAATACATGATCGTTAGGAGCAAAATATTCATAAGGATATAATGTAGCTATTGATAATTTGTGTCTGTGTGTTGAACCTTTATCTAAAGAAAAGACACCCTCCCTACTGCAAACTCAGCTGCCATTTTGTGTTGAGCTGCTGCAGCCAGTAGAGAGGAAATATGCTGTGTGCTCTCTGATGGAGAATTCACTTTTGATTTTTCCTTGCTTTGTTACAATAAAGTAAATATGAAAGCGGGTGGTTGCTCCCTCCTTCTACTTTGTCACCAAATCTCAAGCCCTTCCTCCAGAAAAGATCTACGTATCTAATTTGTTTTGTGTTCTCCAGAGAACTGATAAAAAATGGTAGAATATGTCAAGAAAAAAATAAAACCATTTTCATTTCTCCCCCCTCTGTATTAGAGTGGAAAATGGCAAAAAGAAAGAGGGACTAAAATGGGGAAAGGAGAAAAAAAATACCAGAAACAAAACCCAAAACCCAAGTGTTTTGAATTTTCATTTTTTGTTGAAAAATAGAAAATTTTAATATACCAAAAAATTCCTGCCAAAAATTATTTTAATAAAAACACCGTTTGTTGCAGAAGTTGGAAGGTGTATACTGAATGAGACCGGGGAGTGCAAGAAGACAGGAGAATTTGGTTCTATTATTGCCTTTTCCACATTCTTCCTATATGATGCTAATCAAGTCACTTAAACCAAACTTTTCACTGGCGGTCACTAATTGTTTGGTTTTCATTTTCTGAATGCCCAACATGAGAGACGTGTGGGGGTACCAGGAGGTTCCAGTCAGAAAAGGCCCAGCCCAGCTTTCTTTCCTTTCATTCTACTCCCAGTACAGCTGCTCTAGCAGCAAATGGGCTGTCTCATTTGGGTTTCCGGTTAAGTGTGTGGGTTGCAGCTGTGGCATTGGCAATGTGGGCTTAGCTCTTAACATGAATTTTCTACAGTTATTATTTTGATACGATATCCAACATTTGCTGTCAACACGCTTGATGGATGGGAATGGCTATATCAACAGTTTACAACTCAGCTAAACCTGAACGGAATTGCATGGTATGAAGAAGCAGCACATCTCTGGGCTTTCTGAAATCAGTAGAGATGTTAGAACACAAGAACATTTTTTTTTTTGCAAGAATCTTTTATAATGAAAAGTGTTAAGTAACTGAAATGTAGCAGGTCTCTACCAGCTCTTCCTAAAATTGTGAGCGTCTGTCCTGATTTATATTCTTCACACATGGTATCCTCTTTACTCTGTTACATCTTTTCTAGGCAATTACATCCCCTTGTGTAGGGTCAGACTAGTCCAGAGAGGTACAGGGAAATCTTTCAGGGAGCCCCTCACTGCCAAGAAAGGGTAGCTTTAAAAACAAACTAAAAATGGTGTGTGTATTGTTCATGAGAGACCTAGATCTTTGAAAAAGACAAAGTGATTATTCTTTTTTTCTCTTTCCCCCTGGCCCCACCCAAGCTACCTATAGGTGCATATATTGAAAGACAGAGGCCACCTCACTTTCATAGTGCTGGCACTGTAGAATACAGCCCCCAGAATGCCCTGTGGATGCCAGAACCATCAAAAGGAAGCAAATGTCAGTGCATCCCCCTTGCTCTGTTCCAAAAGTAGCAGGGGTAGTCTCTTGGAAAGCATGCCAATCCCTCCTCCACCCAGCACTGCAGGAAAGAGTAGGGTCAGTTCTGTAGCACAACCAGAAATATGTTCAATACCCAGCACCCACCGTTCCCATCCAGCTGCTGTTTCTATATAACATATTAAACACTACAGTGATCACGTAGTGGTACCATACAAAATTAAGGCACACAAACTTGAAAACAAAAGGTGTTTTTCCTGTGCAGAATCCTCTAAGGCAGCATTTCTTAAACAGGGGGTTGCAACCCCTGGGGGGGGGGGGGGGGGTCACAAAAGACAATCAGCTTTTCCAGGCATTGAAAATGTTATTACAATTTTACAGCAAAGAAAATAAAATTTCTATTTTAACTTTGGGGTGGCCCAAAGCTTCAAAGTTTGTGAGGTCAAATTCAGTAGTTGTGCTATACACTTTTTACTCTTCCCTAAAGTAAGGACATCATGAAAGTGTTTGACTTTGAATAAAGGACTGCCCAGCTGAAAGGGTAGAAAAACACAACTCTCAGGCCCAGTACACTGACTTTACACCTGGCAGTTCTTCGACATACTGCTGGATCATGGAAGCAATGGCTCCCCTGTCTGGAACATGAGCAGCAGCTGGGCCCCTGCCTGCCTGCCATCACCACTGGTCCTGCATTTAGCATTGCTACAGCAGCAGCAGGAGGAGGGTTCCTGGCTAGCTCAGAGCACACAGATTCACAGAGTTTAAGCCATTAAATCATCTAGTTTGACCTCCCATATATCACAGGCCATTAACATCAGAGGAGTATTATATAGAGGAGGTTCTCAACTAAAACGAGCAAAGAATACTTTATATGCTTTCTGAAAGTTACATTTCCGTGTAGGAAATTGCTGTAGTTGGCACAGGGATGTTATGTCATGGCGAATGGTAAGCCATGTGGTCCAGGGAAAATGTTTGTATTAAAATGTGGTTCACACTGTGAAAAACTTTGAAAGCCTCTATTATACAGCATTATAGTTTATATACACAAGTACACCCTCAGGTTTTAGATAAAGCTTTTAAATGATATATAACAGTTACAAGGTGGGTGAGGTAATATCTTTTATACAATATATAACAGAGTTGACTTTTTCTACATCAAACCGCTTTAGTGGCGAACTGCACCACTGTAGTGCTTCAGTGTAGACACTACCTAGCTGACAGGAGGGGTGCTCCCATTGGCTTACGTAATCCACCTGCCCAAGAGACAGTAGCTAGGACAATGGAAGAATTCTTCCGTCAACCAAGAACTGTCTACACAGGGGTTAGGTTACCATAGCTACATCTCTCAGGCGTGTGATTTTTTCCACAGTCCTGAGAGACACAGCTATGCTGCTGTAAGTTCCCAGTATAGACCAGCCCTTAGAAACCACACACTTGTTTTTCTTGAATGGAAACCGTGAGAGTTTAGGATAAACCTTAGCCACAAGAATTGAAATGACGGAATTGATTACCAAACAGAAGGCTTCAACACACCTACATGAGGATGTGATTTTGGGACACAGAGAGAGCAGAAGGTGATGAGTCAATTTAAACTAGAAAAAGTTTACAGAAATTCTTCCCTAAACAGTAGGTAACTATTACTGGATTAGCTTCCATTTGCAGGCTACAAAGCCTATATCTTAGAGTGAGAGAACTGGGAGCACCTAGGATTACAGGCTTAAAAGAAAAAATCTAACTTTAAATATATACTCAGAGAAACTGTTAAATATAATTTTCACATCTTTTACTGCTTCTTTGTGGGATCATCAATTTTTAAGAGAGTTTCGTGCAGCCTTGATCCAGCAACCCCAGTTGTTAGATAAGTA
Organism: Trachemys scripta elegans; assembly: GCF_013100865.1. Classification (NCBI taxonomy): domain Eukaryota; kingdom Metazoa; phylum Chordata; order Testudines; family Emydidae; genus Trachemys; species Trachemys scripta. Next base: position 111,410,365 of record NC_048300.1, read on the forward strand.
CTATCTAATATTAAGAGGGAAATAAAATAAAGTAGAAATAATGTAATAAGATAACAATAAAGAAATCCTTAAGGACATTGTGTCAGCCTAATGAGGATTTTGGATTTCAGTTTCTGCTGAGGGAAAGGAAGGGGGGTCCTCTGAAATTCCAACATAGAACACCCTGGCCTCCATCACTCTTCACTGGCTTAAATTATTATGTTGTTTTGCCCCAGATTATTGGAAATTATTCCTGCCTTGACTCTAGATACCATCAATGGGACAGTGAAATGGTTTAAGGTCCCTATGCAGGAAAGCGTTTACATTCATAAAAGCACTTAAGCATGTGGTTACCTTTACACACATGCTTAAATCATATTCAAACAATGGGCTTTAAATATAGGCTATTGAGTTCAGTGGGACGTATACATTTCTCTTGAATTAAGCATGTACTAAAGTGCTTTCCTGAAGTGGTTCAGTGCATAAGGCCCTTTGCAGGCTCAGGGCACAAAGTCTATAAGCTGTTGGCTAGAGACTCTTGTTATCCTAGTCCGACACGATTCCTGTGGTACAGCAACAAGCACTGAACACAGTTCCTTAGGCTTTGTCTACACTACAGAGTTATGCTGACTTAAGTTACGTTGACATACAGCCACCTCTGTAATTAAACCACTGTTGCACGTCCACACTATGCTCCTTATGTCGGCAGAGTGTGTCCACAGTAGCAGCTCTTACATCAACACGGAGAGCAGTGCATTCTGCATAGCTATCCCACGGTGCAACTCGCCACCATTTACTGCGGGGTGTTTGGGGAAGGTTTTGCATTGCCTCATGGGGGCAGGTTGAGCATCCAGTGTTGTAGTTTTCCCCGTCACATCATTCAATGAGCATCCTAATACATTGTGCCACTTTTCAATAGCCCCTGTAACCTGCACATCTGCCATCTCTGTCAACAAGCATGGATCCTGGACTGCTCTCCACTACTGTGAAGAGTGTTATGAACACAACGCACCTGATCCTGCAGTATTTCATGAGCTGCAACTCTGATGACAATGCCTTGGTATCTGCCTTGCTGCATGCCATGGAAAGAACCAAGTCAAGATTGCTGTTGGCATTCACGGTCAGCTGCACATGGTGGACCATCAGGTCTGGGCTCGAGAAAGAAGCACTGAGTGGTGAGATTGCATCATTATGCAGGTATAGGATGATGAGCAGTGGCTGCAGAACTTTCAGATGTGCAAGGCCACCTTCCTGGAACTTTGTGCGGATCTCACCCCAATCCTAAAGCGCAGAGACACTAAAATGAGAACTGCATTGGCAGCGGAGAAGTGAGAGGCGATCGCTGTGTGGAAGCTTGCAATGCCAGACTGTTACTGATCAATTGCAAATCAGTTTGGAGTTGGGAAATCCACCATGGGGGTTGCTGTGATGCAAATGCGTAGGGCCATTAATTGCCTCCTGCTGTGAAGGACTGTGACTCTGGCCAATGTGCGTGTCACAGTGGATGGTTTTGGAGCGATGGCATTCCCTAATTGTGGTGAGGGACAGGATGGCACACATATCCCTATTTTGTTGCCAGACCACCTTGCCACAGAGTACATCAACAGAAAGGGCTACTTTTCTATGGTATTGCAAGCGCTGGTGGATCAGTGGGATCTTGACTTTCACCGACATCACCCTGGGCTGCTAAGGGAAGGTGCCTGATACACGCATCTTTAGGAACACAAGCCTGAATAGAAAGATGCAAGCAAGGACTTTCTTTCCCGACCAGAGGATTACCATTGGGGGGTTTAGAAATGCCAAGAGTGAACCTGGGAAACCCAATCTACCCCTTGCTCCCATGGATAATGAAGCTGCTAAAGAAACAATGGACAGAGGTTCCATTGTCAGGGCACTTACACTCCTTGAGCCAAATTACAAGCACAACTTTTTCACTTTCCTTTGGGAGACATAGAGCAGGGTGGTAGCCCCAGTGAGTACGGCTTGTAGGGGGAGGGGGAAGATGGGACAATAAGAGGGAGTAACCCTGGTGTATCAGTACAAGTGGATAGGACTATTGTACTGAATACTTGCACCATTTTCCACAAGTGGGAGTGACTGTAGTGGATATCTTACTCCATGGGTAACTGAGGCTGCAAGGGAGCAGCTCTTGCCTGTGTGTGGCTGCAGACATGGTCTGCATGCTGCTCGCCCGAATGGTGCCTGCTGAACATATTGCTGGCATGGGAAAGTGTCCTACTGCCAGGGAAGGAACAAGGCATCCCTCCCAAGAAACCTTTGGCAGAGGATTAAAGATTACCCCTAGGAAAGTTTCCTAGAGATCTCTATGGAGGATTCATGGGACATCCTGATGTGTCCCCTGTGCCTAGCTGTACAGGGGAATAAGGAGCAGATAGCAACTGTACCTGCATTAGTTATTTCATTACCTTTTCTAGCCTGATTAATAAAGTAATACATGAGCAGATATGATGTCCATGCAGTATTGAAGCAACATGAGCACTTACCAGAGGTTCCCTCTCCTGCATCAGGCTCAGCACAGCTGAACTGCTGGGAGTGGTTAGAAGCTCAGGAGTAAAAAAAGAGGTCCTGGCTCATCATGCCACTGGATCTCCCTGTTGCCTGTCCCCCATGTGCTTTCTCCTAGACTTTCTCATCCAGCACGTCATCCTCAGGATTCACTCTGGTGCCCTGTGACTCCATCTTGCCCCAAGTATCCATGGGGCACTTAACAGTGGAGGTTGGGCTGCTGCTGAGGATGGCATGGAGCTCCTTGTAGAAGCTGCATGTCTGCGGCTCTGCACCAGAGTGACTACGTGCCTGTCTTGCCTTCTGGTACATCTGCTGCAGCTCCGTGATTTTTACACAGCACTGTTGTGTCCCCCTGTTGTAGCCCTTCTCCACCATGCTCCCACAGATGTCAAAGTTCCTGCTGTTGGAACAGAGCTGTAGCTGCACAGTCTCCTCTCCCCATAGACCCAGGAGATCCACCACCTCTGGTGCACTTCAGGCAGGAGCATGTTTGCTGCGTGGAGCTGGCACAGTTAACTGGGCAGTAGTTATGTTAGCTGTCCATGCTGGGCAAACAGGAAGAACAATTTCAAAACTTCCTGGGGCTTTAAAAGGGAAGGGGCACATACCTATGTAACTAGCTGCATTGTAGTGTGTACACCTCCGTAGTTAGATCGACATAAGGTGCCTTATGTCGACTAAACTTAGTACTGTAGACAAGGCCTTAGTGTCTCCCTCTGCTAACGAAACATAAGTGACTTGTTTGCCTGTGGCTTTGCACTGGGCTGGTGGGTTCAAACATTTTTTTCCAGCTAGAGCATTTGTAATATAATTTACTTCACCGTATGTTTTTTAAAGGAGAATTCAGCAAGATGGAGTTCTTGATAGTCTGATATTTTGATGGGCTTCAATTCTTTTTCAATATACCCTCACCCCTAATCATTTTCCTTCACTCTTGATTTTCTATTTACATATTCAATTTAGTATCCTCAAAAGCATACCCAAGTGTAAAGTCTTAATGACTCTTGTTGCAGTGGTTTTAAAAGATTTCTCTTTTTTGAAAGCAGCAGCTGCCTCCAAGGATAAAGTAAACAATTCCATTTGGTATAACTGGTTGAGTAACATTCCAAGAGTATTAACGTCATTGGGAGTCCCCAGTGACTTTAAAACTTCAAAAAGGTTGGCTCCCTCTAAAGTTTATTCAATGACACAGAATGTAGAGATTGAGGAGGAAATAGCTGGTTTTGCCAAAACCATTGGCAGAGACTCTGATGAATGTAGTTTGAATTTTCTGCTATAAAGCATATATTTGATTTCTTGTTCAGTGTGAATGCTGTCTCTGGTACTAAAATAGTATGTACAGTGACACTGATCTGTATCTCATTTAAAAAGGAATTCTAAACAGAGAATAAGTGGAATAATCCAGTTTGCAATGAAAATACCTGGATGTGTGCCAAGTATATGGTATACGGGGAGAGAGTGCATTGCTGTTTACCTTTTATTTTTCATCATTGCCAGGTAAATGTTCTAGTCTGATATCTATCAAGGAAGGAACATAATGTTCAGAATAGGAACATTTCAGAGAAACGTTTACCCACTACAATTATAACAGTAAAATAATTTAGATTGATAATGGATTCCAAGATCTAAAATCATCCCAGATTAAAAGTAGTAATGGAGTTATATCAGGGATGAATTTGGCCCCAGACGTAATAGTTTTTGCTTAAATATACATTATAAAATGTTTTAAAAATTGTTTTGTAATCCAAAAGTTGTAACAACTATTTGACTATACAGTAGAACCTCAGAGTTACGTACACTTCAGGAATGAAGGTTGTTCATAACTCTGAAATATTCATAACTCTGAACAAATGTTATGGTGGTTGTTTCAAAAGTTTACAACTGAACATTGACTTATACAGCTTTGAAAGTTTAGTATGCAGAAGAAAAATGCTGCTTTTAACTATCTGAATTTAAATGAAACAAGCACAGAAACAGTTTCCTTACCTTGCCTTTAGTTTTGCAAAGGAGCAACAAGGTATCCATCCCTCTCAGTATCTACCAAAAAACCTCACTCTAATGGTGAAAGCTTAAAAGACTTTTAGGAATGAATTTACATTTCTGCACAGCCCTCAACATCTTGCTACTATAGAAATCAAAGGAACATAAACCATGAAGGGGCAGTATTAAAGCTACTGAGTAAGATTTATGAACAAGACATTTTCACCTTTTTTTCTGATATAATGTTAGTGGGATGTCAAAGAAATTCTATATACTAAAAATGAACATTGTCAGTTTTCAAAAAATAGATCTGGGTGCTATGGATCTAAGACATAAAGAAATCAAACTGGCTTAATGTAATAGAAATACAGCAATATTGTGGAGCATGGCCCCCTGGATGGGAAACCTGGGACACCGCCCATGAAAACTTAGGGCTGGTCTACACTGGGGAGGCGGGAAATTGATCCAAAATACGCAACTTCGGCTACGCGAATAGCGTAGCTGAAGTCGAAGTATCTTGGATCGAATTACTTGGGGTCCAGACAGCGCGGGATCGATGGCCACGGCTCCTCCGTCGACTGCGCTACCGCCGCTCACTCTGATGGAGTTCCAGAGTCGACGGTGAGCGCGTTCGGGGATCGATATATCGCGTCTTAACGAGACGTGATATAGCGATCCCGGATAAATCGATTGCTACCCGCCGATACGGTGGGTAGTGAAGACGTACCCTAAGTGTAGTTGAACAAACTGTACCTAAGTAAAACAGAGTACACAGCATAGGAAAAATAAAATGCCAGTGTAACCCCGCAAGGGTTACACTATGCCACCCCACATGACACTCCAGGCTTTCTAGAAAGACACCATAATTGTCACTATGAAACGTTGCTGACAAGTTTAGTATTGGCAGTTAGAAGACAATCTTGTAATAAGAAGATTGTCACTGACTTTGCATAAAGGTCCTGATCCTGTTTCTACTGAAGTCAATGGCAAAATGCCTTATGATTTACATGGGAGTAGATCCTTAATTTTGTAAGGTTATCAACACTGAAAAGGTAGCTTCTCTCCAATACTTAGATGCCTCTGCCACTGAGTGTTTGCATGTTTCTTCATGATAATGACCTAAACTGGTGAATTTGAAATGCAGCTAAAAGTGGGTCAGCTAAAAAGCTAGGCTGAACCAACTATGCTGGTCAGGGGTGTGAAAAATCCACACCCCCTGAATGTGGTAGTTAAGCCAACCTAACCCCTGGTATAGACAGTGGAAAGAACTCTTCCATCAACCTAGCTACCACCTCTCAGGAATTAAGGTGGATTAACAACAGTGACAGGAGAACCCCTCCTGTCAGCATAGATAGTGTCTACACTGAAGTGCTAAAGTGCCACTGTAGCATTTTAAGTGTAGACATAGCCATTAGACAATCATTTAAATCAAATTTCCTGAGAGTGTCTCAGTTTACTGCCCAAGGCCCCAGACAAGCACTGCACCAGGCCAGAGGTAAACACTTTACTTCAGTAGTTCTCAACCTATTTACCATTGTGGCTGCATACACAACTCTGTGTGTTACATGGGCTGCATTCACACAATATATATCCACACTACCTGTCTGCAGGGCTGGATTAACCTTTTGTGGGCCTGGTGCCAAACATATTTGTGGGCCCCCATGTAGTTGTTATGAGCCCCTTCCTAGTGTGGGCCCGGCGTAATAGCACCATTGGTGCCATAGTAAACCCAGTACTGCTGGGATGGGGATGAAAACATTTATTCAAAATAAGATATTTGAAGCCACACTTGACTGAGACCTCCACTTAGCCTATAGAGAACAAACTGGGCTACCATCAATATATTCAGAATACTCTTAAATTTGGTTTACTTGTGTGGGAAAGAGTTGTTAGTTTTGTCTTTGTTTAAATACTCAGGACCTGCTTGGGGACCTGAACACAAGTGCCTAACTGGCATATTTATGGGCCATATTAAGCCCGGATGTGGCAATCAGTGGAGTTGCACCTGCATCTCCCCACCACCTCCTCCTCCACCCGAAGTAGTGTTTGGTAAATACATTTTTTTGAAAGCTGGATTTTCTACTTTCGTACAATCATGTTTAAAAATCTTTTTTTTTTTAAAAAGTTAGTTTCTTTAGCCTATTTCTCCCTTTGCCTCACCACCCCTCATGACTTCAAGTGAAACAGAAAAGTTACTGGGGTGAAGTGTGGGGAGGAAAATTGTTGGTGCCTGTCTTTTGCAGGGAGAAAGGGCCACTGAGACACACATGCACATACTTTACCACCACAATCCAGCCTCACACCCATCCCCCAATCTTCACACCTGGGCTCTTCCCCTCCCCCGTCCCATCTCCTGTCCTCCGCCACACAATTAACCCCCACCTTCACATAAGAGCTCTCCTCAATTGCCCTGCTATTGCCCACCCTCCATTTTCACCCCAGGGCTGTCACCTCCCTCCCCTCTTTTCTACTGCCGCCCTCCCCACAGAGCCAATCCTCACCTTCAACCCAGACTCCTCGCCCTCCATCTGTCCCCCCACCCCCACATAACTCCCACCTCACCCAGCTTCTCTTACCTCCCCCCCCACAGAGTCACCGTTAGCTCCCCTGTTGCACCTGGACTTGCCCCACAACTGCCCCTTCCCCTCAAACCGCACTCTACCCCTTCCCCTCCCCAGAGTGTGTGTGGGAGTTTCTGGGCATTCCCACTGGCGGGGAGGGGAGGGTGGCAGCCAGCCCCACTGTCACCACGTGTCCTGCCCCGGCCCTGAGGCCTACATACAACCAGCTTCCCCTGCGCTGCCCCTGATGGCAGCCGAGGGACACACACACATACACCCCAGCGCGAAGCTACAGAGCCAACATGGTGCCCAGGAGCCCGCGGCCAGGCATCAGGGTCGCCGGGACCCGCACACTGGGAGTCACAGCACTGCTGCTGCCCCAGGAGAGCGGGGGGGACTCGGGGGCAGAGGGGCACTGCTTTACTCATTCAAGCATCTCCAACATAGAAAAACAACAACAACAGGTGTCTATCTTATACCATCAGACATTTAATCCAGCAGGTTTATGAAATATGGTCCAGGAATATGCCAGGAGCACTCTCTATTGCTACAACAGTAAACAAGCTGGTCAGTCCCTTGCTTCAGGATGGTCCTTCAAGTAGTCCCAGGTCATCATGGGAGTGAATGGTCAGTCAGTCTTTGGCTTGTACAGGGACAAGTAGGGCTAAGAATCTAAACATCAAGACAAAGAATAAAGTCAGCTGCATTGGATTATTTTCTTAGTTCTTTCATGCTCTCTTAGTAGCAGCCTTTGATTTTCCTAGATAATCCAAACCTTCTTCCTGCTTCAAGTCCTGTGAAGTAGTATGCATCTCTTTTAGAAAAATACTCTGACATAAATTAGACTAATTTTTATTTCCTTTTTATAGCCATCTACAGATAGAAGGGCTTCCCTCCAACATTTGTAGTTTGGGTAATTTGTTGTTTTAGGTAGATTTTTCCCTCATTGGTCCCAGTCTTTTAACCTGTTTGGTGTGGGATGTGTATGTCCTATCGCAGGAACAGTTCATTACAGCCAATTTTTATGAAGACAGAATGGATTCACAGAAGTGTTATATAGAATTGATAAATACTCACATGTGACCCAAATTAGCTAGGAGTCTAATCAAGTAATCAAACCACAATAACCAGTTCAGTGATACCTATCCAAAAGTCATGGGGAGGAAATAATTTATAAATCATGCAGCGGCAGAGGTTAAGTTAAAAAAATTTAAAGAGAAGCAACTTGTACAGGCCCACGTACATGTCAAAGTTATGGTAACAGAAGAACTAAGTGAGGGAAATTCTCTTACTTGTAAACTAAGTTTCAGTATTCAATGAGTTTAAGGTTCTCTGAATGCTCTCCAATTCCCATTCTTTCATTCTGACCTGTCCCATCTGTTCCTGGACCCTTATTCTCCATTGTCTTACCCCTTTGGTAGTTATTGACACCTGTGCAAAGATAGTGTAAAACAAAGCCATTTGGATCTGGCAACATTTGCCTCCATCTTACAATGTTGCATCAATTTCACTGCAAGGTAGCAGAGAATCTTAATACACCACTAAAAAAATTAAAATTAAGTATTTCTGAAATTGTGATACCCCATTGATAAACCAGAGAGTGCATTGACCAGTATGACCCTACTTCCCTCTTTGCTATAAATGAAAACAAATAACAAACTGATGCTATGTGAACAATACCTAAAAGTATTGGCTGACAACGTGTTTTTTTTTTGTTTTTGTTCTGTTTGCCTTTGTTTATCCAAGTATTCCATTTTTCCAGATCTGGTCCATCAATACAGTTTATTAATTGAAAAATCATGCTGGTCTTAGAGCTCCCTCTCCTGTTTATGTATTGTAAGCACAAGAAATTTAAGAACCAGCTCAGCACCATAATATTCGTTAATTGCAGTTGCTTAAATGACGATCACTGTTAGATCTGAGCATCTCATAGGCATGAATGAGTTTATCCTCATCACTATTTCGTTTTACAGATATGGAGATGAGGCACAGGGGACCAATTTTTCAAAAGAATTTAGGCTCCTAAAAGTGCAGATAGGTGCATAGTGGAATTTCCAAAAGGACCCAAGTAGGTTGGGTGCCTAACTCCCAATGGTAGTGCTTTTGGAAAAAAATAAAAATCACACTAGATACCTATCTGCATCATTAAATTCTTTTGAAAATCTGGCTCTGAGAGGCTACAGGGGAGAGACAGGCTGTACTGAAGTCAATGGGAATTTTGCTATTGACTTCAATAGGCCTAGGATTTCACTCTAAGTATCTTGCCCAAGATCACACAGGAAGTGTATGGTAGAGCCAGGAACTGAAAAGTTCTCAAGTTCCAGTCCAGTGCCTTAACCACAAAACCATCCTTTCTTGGGTGGAAGTTGAAGATAATCACCATAAATGTAGTCACTAGGTTAAAACTCCACGAAACATTCAGCTTGTTGTTGAGGGAAAAGAGAGAGCATGAGCAAGTACCTGTATAGACTGAGAATCTGAAGCATAAGAAGAGCATGCTGGGCAGAAATAATGTTCAGGAAAAACATGGTGAGTTAGAAAATATACTATCCTTTACAGGGTGTCCTAGCCAGCATGGAGTTTATTTCAAAGTTTATCTCCTTTGACAGTTGTCAGATACAGAGTTATTTCACCATCTAGGGTAATAACATTTGAGTAAGAGGTCAAATCAAAGGCTCAGTTACAAACTCTGGGGATGTTTAGGTCCAGATGTGACTGTAGAGCAGGGGTAGGCAACCTATGGCATGCATGCCAAAGGTGGCACGCAAGCAGATTTTCAGTGGTTCTCACACTGCCCGGGTCCTGGCCACTGGTCCGGGGGGCTCTGCATTTTAATTTAATTTTAAATGAAGCTTCTTAAACATTTTTAAAACCTTTACTTTACATACAATAGTTTAGTTATATAATATAGACTTTCATTTTAACACTTTTAGAAGGTCTCTTTCTGTATTACTGGCACGCGAAACCTTAAATTAGAGTCAATAAATGAAGATTTGGCACACCACTTCTGAAAGGTTGCTGACCCCTGTTGTAGGGGGTCAGATTTCCAGAGGTACCAATGGTAGTTAGTTAAACTGTCTCAATCCATAAGTGAGCTGCTATTCAATATTTCTTTTTTTCTCCTCTGTCAGTGTGTGGCCCCAGACAACATTCAAAACCTGCTTTGAATACAGAATTATCAGTGTCCTCATTGGTTTTTCTATGGTGCTTTCACCATAGTATCTGAGTGCTTCACAAACAGTAATGAAATAATCTTCACACCTGAGAATAGGGAGTACTGTTATCCCCATTTTACAGCTGGGGGACAGAGGCACTTGGAGATTAAGGCCAAAAGTATCCACTAATTTTCAGTGCTCCATTTGAGACACCCAGGGCTTATTTTTCCAGAGTACTGTAATTAGCATTTTATAGCACTTTGTATGTTCAAAGCACAGCTCCAATCTGCTGTTGGGAGCACTCAGCACTTCTGCAAATCTGACCCCCCATTGTCTCATGTTTGGTATCCAGAAAATGGCACCCACCATTAATAGTAATTTTGAACATTTTGGTTTAAATGACTTGTCCAGCATCACACAGAAACTCTGTGGCGGAGGCAAGGATCAAAGCCAGTTCTCCAAGGCAGCCTTCAACTGCCTTAACCATGAGACAATCCTTCCTCTTCCTGCAATCTCCTGCCTCCTTCATTACACACCTTCCAACTTCCATGACAAATATACACACTAGGGACTCCTAGGCTCAATTCCAGGTTCTGTAGGAGAGTGTGCTCTAAAGACTATAAACCTTTCTATTTCTGTATTCCTAGTTTGTCTGTCCCTCTCTGTTCCTCTCCCCCCTCCACCAGCTCCTCTCCCCACTCCCTCTGTTCCTTTCCAACTGCTCATTCATCCCTGGCTCCTGCCCCACCTTCTCCTCTCAACCACCCCCGCAGCCTTCAACCCCAGTCCTCGTCCCCCTTTGCTTCCCCCACCCTTCTGGCAACTGCAGCTCTCTCTTCCCCTGTCCCTCTCCCACATTTCTCAGCCCTCTGCATGCATAGAATCATAGAATATCAGGGCTGGAAGAGACCTCAGGAGGTCATCTAGTTCAACCCCCTGCTCAAAGCAGGACCAACACCAACTAAATCATCCCAGCCAGGGCTTTGTCAAGCTTGACCTTAAAAACCTCTAAGGAAGGAGATTCCACCACTTCCCTAGGTAACCCATTCCAGTGCTTCACCACCCTCCTAGTGAAACAGATTTTCCTAATATCCAACCTAAACCTCCCCCACTGCAACTTGTTCGGTCATGCAGCTTGAGACCATTACTCCTTGTTATGCAAGTCAGCTGTTTCCTCCTTCTCCTCAATGCAGAGGCACCAGCAGGAGAAGAGGGGGACATTGAGAGCAGAGGAGAGAGTGAGTCTTCCTGCTCTCAGTCTGGTGCCTGGTGCCACAGTGGCCCCTCCAGCTATTGGGACAAGCAGTTGCAAAGGAAGTTCCATTTTAGCTGCTGGATAGAACATGCTCAGTTACAAGTGGGGATGGTGCATGCACAGTCGGGTCACATATAGGAGCTGGGGGGGGGGGACAACATGTCCAGTACAAAAGAAATCTTCAGAAAATGTAGCTGCCAAACTCCAAACACACTTGAGCATGTGAGAACCAAGCTTTTTCAGAGGCTTAAAATGTAGTGAAATTTGAGCTAATTTCACAGGGACAGCAAAAGGCAGCTCCCCAACACCAGATCATTGCCCTTGCCCAGTTTCAAATCCCGGATCCAAAGGCAGTGCTGGAGCTTCTCAGTGAAATGGTTGGAAGAATTTTTCTAACACTGACAAAACATATTTCCCCCTAATTTTGTTTGAGCCATTTTTGCTGAAACTTTAGACCAAAAAAATATATATATATTCTATAGAATATGGTTCCAGGAACGTCACCTGTCTGTGTCACTCTGAAACCTAGAATGTCTGTTGAGTCAGTGTGAAGTTATGGAAACAGCTACAAGCATGGCTGAAAGCTCTATTTGTTCAGAAGATCACCAGGTTGATTTGTTACTGGGTTTTGCAATCTGTTAATGTCTGATTTTCAAGTTCTTGACCATTTTGATGTTACAAGTCATACCAATATGATGCACAGTTACAGTGTGGCATAGATATATGCCATACCAAGATTCGTAGACCATTGTGATATCACCACCCATATTCTACAGCTAATTTGCATGCAAAAGTTTCATTGGTTGTATGCAGGAGATTGCTCTGATGATGGATTACTTGACCCAACTGCCACACCCGTGAGACAGCATGGGCTTTCATCTACTAGTAAATCAATAAAATTCAGCCTGAGGCAGACACCCAGAACGGAAAATTTTAAGCCATAAAATTAAAGTTTGGCAAAGACAAGCAATTGAAAACAGAATTTTTGTAATGGTATGTGTTGGGCAATCTTAATACATCGTGCTACAAGCTCAACCTATAATACTTTACTAATCAACCAACAAACTGCATCAACTGAGCTGCAAACTTTTATTTATAGATTACTTAATATAATATATTTTTCCAAAATGAACTAAAGACTGTTGATCAAGCTATGTATGAGTGCCAACGCAAGTACATATTTTTACTGCACATTTCCTCCAGAACAGCATGTACTGGAGAGAGATTCTTGTATTAAAAATACCAGGTTTCCTCTTGTAGGTCAGATTACACACTTTGTAATTCAAATAACCCGGACTTTTGTGAGCAGCTCTGAGTAACACATTGAGACTGTATAACCCCATTTGTACTAGAATTTAGAACAGGTCAACCAGAAACTTGTTTATATACAATTCTTGCTAGAAATGTCTTTTTTAAACTGAAAAACTAGGCCTACATGCCGCCTTTGGTTGCCAACCCCTAGTTCAGAGGCTGGTAGTGGTTTTCTGGGGCACAGTCAGAGGTGTGGCTACTAGATTTGTGGCTGTATTCATTAACAGACTATAAACCCCCATGTAGGGTGTGTAACTCTTCTGCAAGGTGTAGGTGGCAGTGACAAGGGCGGGGTGCAACATCTAGGGGTTCCTATTAACCATACAAAACAACCCGCTCAAGTCCCCACCCAGTAATTTGGAAAAATTAACCACCACCCTAGGAGCCTCTAAGAGGCAATACTTTCCCTCACAAGGAGTGAGTCTGTGTATAGCAAAGAAAGCTTGTAATAAAGAGGGGAAAGAAACCAAGCATTAATTTTGGAAAACACACAATCACAATTAGAAAGCATATGCCCATGAGCAAACACCCACCACAGAATATGTTGGGCAGTGTCCTTTGCCACAGGTTCTCACCTTGCAGTGTGAAAGTCTGGCAAACAAATGTTCCTTTAACATACCACTCCCCTCTCCCTCCGGTGCATCCCACTCACAGTTGCTGTCCTGGGTCAGTGAGGACCAGAGTTCAGAGATGCGTTCACGTGAGTTCACCTCCCATCCTGGGGAAAGGGGGTAAGGCATCAAGCAATGCCTCAGTTGCTGCAGCTGGGTCACAATTGATGTTATTCACTCTGCTACTGCTGCCTCCATTGCTCTGCTACCAATGTGTCTCCACTGTGACATGTTCTAAGGTTCTACCACTTAATCCAGTTTGTGGTGTTTTCAGCAGGTAGTGGGAAACCGCACTGCCAATGCAGGCTGTAGAGTCTTTCACTGCATGACTGTCCCACACCAGGTTTAAGGTTATGGTTATGAATGATTTCAGCACTAATGATTACAGAACAGAACAAGGACTTTCAATTGAGTCTAATCAGCTCTGTCTTTAAAGAGAGAAGGATCAAATAGTGTCTAGGATGCCTTAAAGAGAGCCTATACCCCCACATTAGAGTACCTCTCTCCCCTTCATAAGGATTTGGCATACCTATTCCCCACCCCAGGGAGTGAGGTTCAGTTTAGGGTGACCCACCTCAATCAGGGCAGGCTAAGTACAGGTCTGCTGCCCTTGACTAATATAATAAACATAATAGTCTATAAAAAGAAGAACAGGAGTACTTGTGGCACCTTAGAGACTAACAAATTTATTAGAGCATAAGCTTTCGTGGACTACAGCCCACTTCTTCGGATGCATATAGAATGGAACATATATTGAGGAGATATATATATACACACATACAGAGAGCATAAACAGGTGGGAGTTGTCTTACCAACTCTGAGAGGCCAATTAATTAAGAGAAAAAAAACTTTTGAAGTGATAATCAAGATAGCCCGGTACAGACAGTTTGATAAGAAGTGTGAGAGTACTTACAAGGGGAGATAGAATCAATGTTTGTAATGGCTCAGCCATTCCCAGTCCTTATTCAAACCGGAGTTGATTGTGTCTAGTTTGCATATCAATTCTAGCTCAGCAGTCTCTCGTTGGAGTCTGTTTTTGAAGTTTTTCTGGTGTAATATAGCCACCCGCAGGTCTGTCACTGAATGACCAGACAGGTTAAAGTGTTCTCCCACTGGTTTTTGAGTATTTTGATTCCTGATGTCAGATTTGTGTCCATTAATTCTTTTGCGTAGAGACTGTCCGGTTTGGCCAATGTACATGGCAGAGGGGCATTGCTGGCACATGATGGCATATCACATTGGTAGATGTTCAGGTGAACGAGCCCCTGATGGTATGGCTGATGTGATTAGGTCCTATGATGATGTCACTTGAATAGATATGTGGACAGAGTTGGCATCGGGGTTTGTTACAAGGATAGGTTCCTGGGTTAGTGGTTTTGTTCAGTGATGTGTGGTTGCTGGTGAGTATTTGCTTTAGGTTGGGGGGTTGTCTGTAAGCAAGGACAGGTCTGTCTCCCAAGATCTGTGAGAGTAAAGGATCATCTTTCAGGATAGGTTGTAGATCTCTGATGATGCGCTGGAGAGGTTTTAGTTGGGGGCTGAAGGTGACAGCTAGTGGTGTTCTGTTATTTTCTTTGTTGGGCCTGTCTTGTAGGAGGTGACTTCTGGGTACTCGTCTGGCTCTGTCAATCTGTTTTTTCACTTCAGCAGGTGGGTATTGTAGTTTTAAGAATGCTTGATAGAGATCTTGTAGGTGCTTGTCTCTATCCGAGGGATTGGAGCAAATGCGGTTATATCTTAGAGCTTGGCTGTAGACAATGGATCGTGTGGTGTGTCCTGGATGGAAGCTGGAGGCATGTAGGTAAGTGTAGCGGTCAGTAGGTTTCCGGTATAGGGTGGTATTTATGTGACCATCACTTATTAGCACAGTAGTGTCCAGGGAATGGACCGCTTGTGTGGATTGATCTAGGCTGAGGTTGATGGTGGGATGGAAATTATTGAAATCATGTTGAAATTCCTCAAGGGCTTCTTTTCCATGGGTCCAGATGATGAAGATGTCATCAATGTAGCGCAAGTAGAGTAGGGGCGTTAGGGGACGAGAACTAAGGAAGCGTTGTTCTAAGTCAGCCATAAAAATGTTGGCATATTGTGGGGCCATGCGGGTACCCATAGCAGTGCCGCTGACTTGAAGGTATATATTGTCCCCAAATGTGAAATAGTTGTGGGTGAGGACAAAAATCACAAAGTTCAGCCACCAGGTTAGCTGTGACATTATCAGGGATACTGTTCCTGATAGCTTGTAGTCCATCTTTGTGTGGAATATTGGTGTAGAGGGCTTCTACGTCCAAAGTGGCCAGGATGGTGTTTTCTGGAAGATCACCGATGGATTGTAGTTTCCTCAGGAAGTCAGTGGTGTCTCGAAGATAGCTGGGAGTGCTGGTAGCGTAGGGTCTGAGGAGAGAGTCTACATAACCAGACAAGCCTGATGTTAGGGTGCTAATGCCTGAGATGATGGGGCGTCCAGGATATCCAGGTTTATGGATCTTGGGTAGCAAATAGAATACCCCTGGTCGGGGTTCTAGGCATGTGTCTGTACAGATTTGTTCCTGTGCTTTGTCAGGGAGTTTTTTTAGCAGATGGTGTAGTTTCTTTAGGTAATCCTCAGTGGGATCAGAGGATAATGGCCTGTAGAATGTGGTGTTAGAGAGGGCTGTCTAGCAGCCTCTTGGTCATATTCCAATTTATTCATGATGACGACAGCACCTCCTTTGTCAGCCTTTTTGATTATGATGTCAGGGTTGTTTCTATATGCATCCGAAGAAGTGGGCTGTAGTCCACGAAAGCTTATGCTCTAATAAATTTGTTAGTCTCTAAGGTGCCACAAGTACTCCTGTTCTTCTTTTTGCGGATACAGACTAACACGGCTGCTACTCTGAAACCTGTCATAATAGTCTATTACTCCTGCACTCAATACCAAAATGATTTGTAACCCAACCCCAGTCAAAATTGACCACTTTGGCAAAGCAGCTCTATCATGCTGCACATCTGGGCAGAGTAGGTGTGTTTATGCAGATACACTTTGTTCCTGAAGTCCTTCTCCCCCAGCTCACCACTAGATGTCAGGGGAGAGCTCAGTCAGACCCTTCTTACAGGTGCATAGGTGCTGTGATGACTATAGCAAACCAAGACATAGGTAGTGGCCAATGAGCAGCACTGCTAGTGATACATGACATGATGGGGGTTTAGGATTCTGTTCCCTATGGAACTCCAATGCTAAGCCCATTTACGCAGACATGTTGCTGGTCTGAATAGATTAGACAGGAGGAACACAGGAGCAGATCAGAATAGTGTAATAACTAGAATAAGGAAATGTTTTTTGCAATTAAAAAAATTTCCAAATTCTTATTTTGCATGTTTCAAAAACCAGTGATTTGTCATTTATTCAACATTTTTCATGAACATTTTTCAGTTTTGAAAATTTGTTTATTTCTATTTCCTCCTCTTTGTTTTCCTTCTCTCTTTTCCTTTCCCTCCAGCTTTTTGCATTTTGTGACTGAAAAGTGGGGAGACGGGGGAAGGAACAAGTGGGGAGAGGAAAGCAAAAATAATAAATCAAAGGACAGTGTTTCCCCCAATTGCATTGAAAAGCCTGAAAATTTTGAAAACAATTTCACACACATACACACACAAAGATCCATTTCCCATATTTTTTCCCCCACTAAGTCTAATACTAACTCATGAGTATAAAGGATAATGCTTCTGTTTACACATAAATATCCTGGTTAATATTAATACAGAGGAAAGAAGTGCATAGCAATTAAATGAGGCTTTAGTAAAAATGTGTGTTTTTCCCCTCATGTATGCGATGTTGCTATAGCCGTGATGATCCCAGGTTATTATAGAGAAAAGGTGGGGGAGGTAATAACTTTATTGGATCGACTTCTGTTGGTGAGAGAGACAAGCTTTTGAGCTCCACAGAGCTCTTCTTCACATCTTGGAAAGGTACGAAAAGTGTCACAACTAAGACTATGCCTCCACTGCACTTTTGTCGGTAAAACTTTTGATGCTCTCCCACCAACAAAGCTACTGTCCCTCATTGCGGGTGCTTTTATTTTGTCAGCAGGAAAGCTCTCTCCCGCTGACAAAGAGCAGCTACACTGCGTACCTTACAGCGATGTCTGTAGTAGCACAGCAGTGCTGCTGTAAGATAGGCAGTGTAGACATAGTTTAGCATAAGTAGTTAGCACATATCCTAAGCCAGGGGTCGGCAATGTTCGGCACGCGGCTTGCCAGGGTAAGCACCCTAGCGGGCCGGGCCAGTTTATTTACTTGCTGACGCGGCAGGTTCGGCCGATCGTGGCCCCCACTGGCCGCGGTTCGCCGTTCCGGGCCAATGGGGGCAGTGAGAAGTGGTGCGGGCCAAGGGATGTGCTAGCTGCAGCTTCCCGCCGCCCCCATTGGCCCGGGACGGCAAACCGTGGCCAGTGGGGGCTGCGATCGGCTGAACCTGCCGCGTCAGCAGGTAAATAAACTGGCCCGGCCCGCCAGGGTGCTTACCCTGGCGAGCCACGTGCCGAACGTTGCCGACCCCTGTCATAAGCAATGATTCAAGGTGAAGTGGCCTGTTAAAACCCTGTAGTCATAGGACAAAAAGTGTTGAGTGGGTTACAGATTGTTGTAATAAGTAGGGTCCTACCAAATTCACAGTCCATTTTTGTCAATTTCATGGTCACAGGATTTTTAAAATTGTAAATGTCATGATTTTAGCTATTTAAATCTGAAATTTCACGGTATTGTACTTGTAGGGATCCTGACCCAAAAAGGAGTTGGGGAGGGTGTCACAAGGTTATTGTAGGGGGGATTGTGGTACTGCTACTCAAAATTCTGTGCTGCCGGTGGTGGAGGTGCTGTCTTCAGAGCCGGGCAGCTGGAGAGCAGTGGCTGCTGTCTGGGAGTTCATCTCTGAAGGTAGAACTGCCGCCAGCAGCAGCACAGAAGTAAGGATGGCATGGCATGGCATGGTATGGTATTGCCTCTCTTACTTCTGTGCTGCTGCTGGTAGGGTGCTGCCTTCAGAGCTGGGTGCCCAGCCAAACACTGCCGCTCTCCGGCTGCCCAGCTCTGAAGGCAGTGCAGAAGTAAGTGTGGCAATACTGTACCCCCCCTAAAATAACTTTGCGACCCCCCCTGCAACTCCCTTTTGGGTCAGAATCCCCAATTTGAGAAATGCTGGTCTCCCCCATGATATCTGTATAGTATAGGGTAAAAGCAACAAAAGACCAGATATCATGGGGGAAGACCAGATTTCACAGTCTGTGATGTGTTTTTCATGGCCATGAATTTGGTAGTGCCCTAGTAATAAGCCATAAATCCAGTGTCTCTATTAAGACAATGATTTTTAGTGTCTAGAAAAATTATGAATTTAAGCTCCCAGGCTCATCTTTTGAAAGTGTTGTGCAGGTTTCCTTTGAGGATAAGGAAGGATAGGTCAGATATAGAGTGATCACTTTGTGAAAATTGTTCACCCACAGGTGATATGGTGTTTACTCCTCAGGGAATTCTGCACCAAAAAAATTAAAAATTCTGCACACAATATTTTAAAATTCTTCAAATTTTATTGGTCAATAAATAAATGTGGAGGCTCCAGCATGGCAGTGGGGAGCACAGGCCACTGGCTGCATGGATGTGGGAGATCACCCTCCAGCACCCAACACCCCCAAGACAGGGACTTTAATAGTAAAAAGTGTAAGGTGATGCACTTGGGGACGAATAATAACAATTTTAGTTACAAGCTGGGGACGCATTGGTTAGAAGTAACGGAAGAGGAGAAGGACCTAGGGGTCCTTGTGGACCGCAGGATGACTATGAGTCGGCAATGTGACGTGGCGGTGAAAAAAGCCAATGCGGTCTTGGGATGTATTAGGCGAGGTATATCTAGTAGAGATAGGGAGGTCCTGCTTCCGTTGTATAAGGCGCTGGTGAGACCTCATTTGGAGTACTGT
Organism: Trachemys scripta elegans; assembly: GCF_013100865.1. NCBI lineage: Eukaryota > Metazoa > Chordata > Testudines > Emydidae > Trachemys > Trachemys scripta. The sequence continues at coordinate 111,429,688 of NC_048300.1, forward strand.
GTGCAGTTCTGGTCTCCAATGTTTAAAAAAGATGAACTCAAACTGGAACGGGTGCAGAGAAGGGCGACTAAGATGATCAGAGGAATGGAAAACCTGTCGTATGAAAAGAGATTAGAGGAGCTTGGGTTGTTTAGTCTGACAAAGCGAAGGCTGAGGGGGGATATGATTGCTATCTTTAAATATATCAGAGGGGTTAATACAAGGGAGGGAGAGGAATTATTCCAGCTTAGTACTAATGTGGACACGAGAACGAATGGATACAAACTGGCCAGGGGGAAGTTTAGGCTTGAAATTAGACGAAGGTTTCTGACCATCAGAGGGGTGAAATATTGGAACGGCCTTCCGAGGGAAACGGTGGGGGCGACGGACCTGTCTGGTTTTAAGATTAAGTTGGATAAGTTTATGGAGGGAATGGTTTAATGATAAAACATAGTAGTCAAGGAAAACCAAGCAATGGTACGTGAACAGCATAATGGCCAACAAGGGTCAGGCTAGAGACTCTTGCCTATATGCTCGGGGTATTACTGATCGCCATATTTGGGGTCGGGAAGGAATTTTCCTCCAGGGTAGATTGGCTGAGCCTCTGGAGGTTTTTCGCCTTCCTCCGCAGCATGGGGCAGGGATCGCTAGCAGGAGGGTCTCAGCCGATTGAAGTCACTAAAACACAGGATTGGGGACTTCAACGGTAGAGTCCAGGGAAGGGTCTCGCGGCCTGCAGGGGGTCAGACCAGATGATCATAATGGTCCCTTCTGACCTTAATGTCTATGAGTCTATGAGTCTATGACCCTGACATAGCACAAGGACCAGGCCTGCCCCAGAAACACCTTGGGGCCCTTCCCCCTCCATGCCAGGCACACCAGGTTTGGACAGGCAGGCTCAGCCCAGCAAGATCCAAGTGTGGAGGAGCTTAGTGTGGGAGGATCCAAGTGTGGGATGAGAGGGTTCTGTATGAGGTAATCTGGGTATGGGCAGCTCAGTGGGGGATCTGGATGTACAGGGGCCCATTGCGGGGTTCCAGGTGCAGGGGCAATGGGACTCTGCAGGGTGCTGATGTAACAGTGATTCCAGAATCACCTTATAAGAGAATGAATGCACACTTCCAGAAGAAAATATCACAGCTCCTTTCTAAATCCTCAGATACTCATCTTGCCCAAATAGCACACCAGTCAATACTTCTGGTAAATGGCTTCAGCTCTGCAGAACTGTTGATGGGAAGAAGCTACAGTCCACTCACCCGACCATCCCTTCCCAACTAAACCCTTGTTGGCTTGACTTCAAGGAAGACCAATTGTACCAGGGGAGGACTCACCGGCATGACTCCTCCTGCTGGTCATCCTGGGAAGTAGCTCTCCAGCTCCAGATCAGCCTCTGCTGGCCAATGTCCTGCTTGCCTCAGGCCCCCGTGTCCCTCCTAGACCCCAGTGTCCCTTACCTCAGGGGTCTGCTCTCTGCAGGACCCCCCCAGTGTCTGGGTCTCCCCTCCCTGGGGAACCCCCAACCCTCTATCCCCACCTTGCCTCAGTGGCTACTACCGGTCATCATCTAGCCCCCGCTCACTGGGGCAGACTGCAGTCCATAAACCACTCATAATCAGCAAGGGGGGTTTGAACCTGCTGCATTTCCTAATCCTGGGCTGCACCTCTGCAACCCCAGTACCTACCTGGGGAATTGCCAGGCTGGAACTCCTTTGCCTGTCCCCGCCCTGCTCTACCTCAGGCATGGTGCTCAGCTCCCAGGCAGCCAAATCCTTCTCTCTCCACAGCTAGAGGGAGACTGCCTCAGCTGCTGGCTCACAGCCCTTTTATAGGGCCAGCTGTGGCCTGATTGGGGCGTGGCCCTAGCTGTGGCTGTTTCCCCAATTAGCTTAGCCTTTTTTTTAGCTCCAGCCCTCTCCAGGGCTGCTTTTAACCCCGCTTAGCCAGGGAGCGGGGTGACTGCCCTGCTACACCAATATAAAACTAACCAGAAGAGGAACTTTGACAGGTGACATAAAGTCGAATCCTTGAGAGTATTGAATCCAGATCACATTTGTCTGAAAGAGTCTCAACAAAAGGGGACAGTGCAGGGATGTGCCAGAACCTCCCAATCCTACTTTAGCAGTGTACCAGCAGGAATCATCTGCTGGAACCAGTGTCATCTTGTGGCGTCACTCCAGGAATCTTCGATACACTCTCATCCCTACCCCAAAACAGAACCCGTGAATATAGAACTGCCAGCATGACCTTCAGAACCTTTCCCTGCAAGGAGGTATCCAGCTAGAGAAAGATGCCTTCTGCATGCCTGGAGGATTACTTACGATCTTGAAAAGCCAAGAAAGTCAGAGGACTAATAGCCAAATGTCATAAAAGTCCAGAATAAATCCCTGACCCAAGTCTAAAAATTTGGGTGGTCTACCCTGTCCTTCCTAGAGTTGTTTATTTTTGTTTGCATTGACATTTTATTTAGTTCTATGTTGCTGTTTAATGAAAAGTTTGCATAAAGGTTTATCACTATATGCGCTGACTTTTGGCTTTGCCAGCAGGTCCCTACATGGCTCTGCTCCCTCCCCTGAGGCCCCAACCTCACTCTGCCCCCAAGACTCCCACCCCCACTTTGTCTCTGCTCCCCCACCTGGTGGCTCTGTTTAGTGGCCACCCCCACCCACTCACTGAAAACAGCACAGAAGCTTTCCCCTCTTCAGGGTAGGAAGGGTTGCCTATTGGTTATGGCATGGGCCTGGGGTTCTGCGTTTGATTCTCTCCTCAGCCACAGATTCTCTGCTTAGCCTTAGAAAAGTCAGTTCACCTCTGGATGCCCTAGATCCCACCTTCCAAATGGGGCTAATACTTCCCTGCCTCCTACTCTAAATCCATTATTGCCTGTGTAATGCTAGTGGCAATGGAAGTATTAAGGTTTTAGCCTTCACAACAGCCCCTGGCAATGAATTCCACAGATCAACTATGCGTTGTGTGAAGAAATACTTTCTTTTGTTTGTTTCCTATCAGCTCTAAGACACCTGAAGGTGTATTTCCAGTAGATACAAATGTTATCACCTTTTCCTATGGCAGTGTGCTTTCTTTTCCTATTAAGTTACTCAGTAAGTAGAAATAAAATCTTAAATACTGTAATCTATTTATACAATGCATTTGATATTTTGCCATCATAAATTAAAACACACTCCAGTTCAAGGTATTAAAGATGTAAAGATTCAAAACATATAATCAAATTTAAAAATTGAACTTGCATTTACAAATGACTGATCTAAAAGCCTGTTTTAGCTCTGGAAACAGTTCAGTTTTATAATGTAATACAGAAATCCTGAGTATGTATCTACAGCAGGGGTTCCCAAACTTGGTTTGTGGCTTGTTCAGGGTAAGCCCCTGGCGAGCCATGAGACGCTTTGTTTACCTCAGTGTATACAGGTACGGCCGCTCGCAGCTCCCAGTGGCTGCGGATCACTGTTCCTGGCCAATGGAAGCTGCGGGAAGCGGTGGTCTAGGGCCCGCGCCACTTCTCGCAGCTCCCATTGGCCAGGAACATTGAACCGCGGCCATTGAGAACTGCAAGCGGCCGTACCTGCGGACGGTCAGGTAAACAAAGCGTCTCATGGCTCGCCAGGGGCTTACCCTGAACAAGCCACAAACCAAGTTTGGGAACCCCTATTCTACAGTGATTCAACTGGATGATTCTTAACTGTGCCTTACTGAAAAGGCAATATGACACTTTACGTCTTAAATGTTAAGAAAATTTGCCCTCTAAATGCTGTCATTTTCAAGGACATATTCAAATATTAAGGAAGTTAGTAAAGAGACCTGTTCTAAGGCTATAACAACCAGGTAGAATTAAGAGCACTCGAGTTGTTAAAAAAGTCCCCAAGATCCATAGATTAATTCAAGAAAGAAAACATTTTTATTTTCTTATAGAGGAAGTTATTGTACATAGCTCTACTTCTCAGATTTCCATCAAGAGCAACTGAAATGTCGAAGGGCAGCACTGAAAATAAAACCCATGAGCTTTGTAGGAGAGACTTAAGGAGACCAGCACTCATCAGGTACCTTCTCTGGGCCAAGACTAGCCAGAACCTGCTCTCTCCTGGGTCTCATCCTATCAACTGGGTGGGAGCTATTTACCTACATGAAGTGCTTTGAGTGCCCCTCTGGTCCAGGGCTGCTAGCACTGCTTCTGGCTGGGGGGCTGGCAGGGGGGTTTCTAAGGTGCACAGGCTCTCAGCAACCCAGCCTGAGGGGGCATTTGAGAACCTCATTAAAGACTCCCTCTGTGTGCGAAGGGGTGGGGGGTGGACAGAGCAATGCAGACAGCTTTCCTGCTCTCAGCCACGGAGCAGCAGCTGCCCACACAAAGTGGAATTTAAATTTCCCATAGCCCAGAGCCGAGGGGGACGGAGGAGCTGCTGATCCAGCTCCTCTGGGAAGAGCCATATTAACTTCTTGCTCAGCTCACAGCTAAGAGCTTCGGGTACCTCTGGTGACAGCAGGGAGCAGCAGTTCATTTTCCTGTTTGCACTCTGTGATAGGAAACTCAGGGAGGAGCAGACGCCCCCTCTGCCCTCCCTAAATGGCATTCTGCTCCCTCTGCCCTAGAAAGGGACCACTTTTACCAGCAGTGGGAGCCGGGCTAGGAACTGCAGCCACATGTGGCAAAAGCTCATTTGCTGGCTCCCTGCCAAGACAGTTGATAGGCGGCTGCGCGCTACACCTGATTGGTTGGAAACAGCTAATCCGGCCACCCGCCAAAGGTTGATGAAGCCCCACATGCACAAGAGCTGATTTGCAGCTGCCACATCTGATTATCCTGGTGGGTGCTGAGCACCCACTATTTTTTTCCTATGGGTGCTCCAGGGTCTGTGCCTATGTTTATCACCTTTCTTCAGAAGGGGGAATGTAGTGTTAGTTGTGAAAAGACAGAGCCTCTAGGGGGCATACAGCAGGGAGGTATAAACCTGTGTTAGCAGGAAAAAAGTCAGTCTTGGATTCACTTCCACCATGATGTCCTGGGTCTCTAGACTCCTCATATGCAAATTAAGAGGACATCATTACCTAGTCATAGTGGACTATTTTTCCAGATATATAGAAATACTTGAAAGACATAGCGTGTTGCAATGTTATTGAGAAACTGAAGTGCACTTTTGCTCATTTAATATATCACAACAGCACGATGGACAACAATTCACTGCAGCAGAATATGAGTTATTCTGAATGACATGTGATTTTGATCATATTACTAGATTTTGATCATATTACTAGCAGCCCACATTACTCACAAGAGAATGGAGTAATGTGTCTGAAAGAGTTGTACAGACAGCCAAGAACATCCTACAGCAGGAAGATCCATTCCTTGCTCTTCTGAGCTACAGATCAACACCAAAAGCAGCTACTCCTGTCCAGTGCAACTCAGAAAAGTACCTAACTCCAAAGTGGCCAGACAAGAAGAGAGTAGCCAAATCAGAAAAAAAAAAAAAGCTTACAAACACTTTTACAAGAGACGTTAGTGATCTTCTGGGTCTAGAAATTGGGGACCATGTGTCTCAAACTGGATGGAGAAAAAGGATGGACATAAAGCTGTCAGACAGAAAAAAGAATTCAGCACCCAAATCCTATGTGATTGAGACTGACAGTGGAAACTTCAACAGAAACTGTCAACATTCTACAGTTTTTTCCTCAGAAGCTTTCTGGGACTTTGCTCTTGCACACCCTGCTAAAATAGTTCAACTTGCCACATTCCTTTCAATGCTGAGCTAGTGCAGGGCACTTCTCCTTTACCTGCTCATGCTGTCCCCCACACTAAATGCATCACAGTGTGGGGAGAGAAACTTGGCCATTTTTTTTTGTCTCACTGCATGTATATCTAGGGGTGCTGTGCTTCCTAGAGTTTTCATCCTCTGTCTTGAGGCTTCCACTGCACACCCTACGTCTCAGCATCTGTCTAACAAGAATCAGGGGGTAGCCGTGTTAGTCTGTATCTACAAAAACAACAAGGAGTCTGGTGGCACCTTAAAGACTAACAGATTTATTTGGGCATAAGCTTTCGTGAGTAAAAACCTCACTTCTTCGGATGCATAGAGTGAAACACTCTATGCATCCGAAGAAGTGAGGTTTTTACTCACGAAAGCTTATGCCCAAATAAATCTGTTAGTCTTTAAGGTGCCACCAGACTCCTTGTTGTTTTTGTCTAACAAGAGATCACCTTCCCGGAGCAGCCACTCCCGCAGGTGATGACCCAATGTTGCAGACTATTCTATCCTGAATCAAGTCCCCAAAATTGTATGTAGCAGCCAGTGTGCCTAAGGCTATAACACAGGAATCTCTTCCCATCCCTTTGGATTGGTCTATAGTGACAAACCCATGTCACTCCATAGTTTCATTCTGTTTGGGGAGCAAGAGGTCCCCAGGGCTCATAAGACTGCTGGGAGGCTTTTGTTTGAGTGCTCTTTGTTTTGATGGGTGTTCCCTCTTGGGACTAAGAGGGACCGGACATCAATCCATGTTCTCCAAATCTTTCTGCACAAGTCTGTCATATTTCAAACTTGTAAGTAACAGCCAGGCAAAGAATGTTAGTTTTATCTTTGTTTTCTTAACTTGTAAATGTTCCTTTTGCTAGAGGGTTTACCTCTGTTTGCTGTAACTTTGAACCTAAGGCTAGAGGGGGTTCCTCTGGGCTCTTTGAATCTGATTACCCTGTAAAGTTATTTTTCATCCTGATTTTACAGAGATGATTTTTACCTTTTCTTCTAATAAAATTCTTCTTTTAAGAACCTAATTGATTTTTCATTGTTTTAAGATCCAAGGGTTTGGATCTGTGTTCACCAGGACTATTGGTGAGGGGATTACCAAGCCTTCCCAGGGAAAGGGGTGTAGGGGCTTGGGGGGATATTTCTTAAGCCTACCCAGGAAAAGGGGTGTAAGGGTTTGGGGGGATATTTTGGGGGATGAGGAACTCCAAGTGGTCCTTTCCCTGTTTCTTGTTAAAGCACTTGGTGATGGCAGAGTATTAAAATTTAACCTAAGCTGATAGAAATAAGCTTAGGGGGTCTTTCATGCGGGTCCCCACATCTGTACCCTAAAGTTCAGAGTGGGGAGGGAACCTTGACAGGTACCATGTGGTTTGTACAGTATTAGATGATATTTAATGGATTCTACCACAAAATTCTAGGTTCCCTTGTTTGTAAAGAGCAACAACAAGCTCACCATGCTCATAAAGAACCTGGTTAGCCTTAGGCAGGTGGAACTGTGAAGTATGTTTGACTCAAGCTGCAAACACATTAAAATCAGACTTTGCTTGAGTTCAGGGGCTGCAGGTTTGTATAATTTTTGGTGGTGCCCAGAAGGGGTCCAAGTCCTGCCCTCCCCCACCACACACACACACCTGCCTTGTAAGCCGATATATATTTTTTAAAATAATGTAAAAATGGACTGGAAACAGTAAGTGTTTAACAATTTCCCTATTTTGCACAATGTGGGGGTGTGTGGGGGAGATGAGGGCTCTGGCTGAGGGTGAGGGTCTCTGGGGTTGGGCTGGGGATGAGGGGTTTGGGGTGTGGGAGGGGGATCAGGGCTAGGGCAGAGGGTTGGGGTGCGGCGGTGAGGGCTGCGGGGTGGGACCGGGGATGAGGGGTTCACAGTTCAGGAGGGGGCTCAGGGCTGGGGCAGAAGGTTGGGGTGCGGGGAGGGGTGAGGGCTCTGGCCAGGGGTGCGGGCTCTGGGGATGAGGAGTTTGAGGTGCAGGCAGGCTGCCCCGGGGCTGGGGCAAGAGAGGAGGACTCCACAGTCCCCCCTAGCCCTCTCCCCCCAGCAGCACACTCACCTGGCACAGTCACTGCACATGCTCTTAGGGGCTGGGCCCTCTCAGGTCCAGGAAGCCCCCTCGATTCCCCTGTCGTGGGTGCTGGGGGGGGGGATTGCCATCATGTGTGCGTCTCCTTCCTCCGCAGGCTGCTGCTGGCCCCACTCTCTTTTGTAGCCAGCAGCAGCAGCGACCGGCGAGGGAGTGCAGTGCGGAGCGGCAGGGCAGCCGCCCAGGGCACAGGTAGGGACGCTCCGGGGGAGGTGTGCAGGGGCGGCAGGCGGGGCCAGAGAATGAACCGGGGGAGGCACATGGGGTGGCAGTTGGGGCCAGGGGAAAGACCTGGCCCCGACCATTGGTGGAGCTAGGCCCCCGTGCCCTGAATTTGCTGGAGCACGGGCACCATGGGCCCCTATAACTTGCCGCCCCTGCTTGAGTTGAAATTGAATTCATGACCCAGACCTGGTTGTGAATTGTATTCATATTCAGAATTTTAGTACAAGCTCTTTTGCTCTATGTGGATAGCTAGGAACATTTGGAGGCTCCTGTTCACTGCTGCATTATGTATTTGAACTGTGTTTGCTGGGAAGTGTCCCATGAGGCAAGTCACACAGTGTTCCTCATGTGTTACTGCTTGGCTGAGCTTATTTCATGCCATCAGGAGGGTCTGCAAGAACTGTTTCACTTGGTTCCTGAGATGAGAATGCTATTAAAATTTTACCTCCAACTCTATAGCCTTTTACTGCAGGTTGAAGCAGTTAATCCTTCAAGAGGAGAACATCTAAAGTATTTGTAGCTCTTACACAAGCCATTTATGGAACAAGATTAAGGTTTCTTGATGGGCTCAAGATAAAGTATATCAAAAGACCAATGGAATGTACAGTAGTAGCAACAGGAACAGATGCTTAGATCTGAGAGTTTTGAGGCAAGGTACAAACTGTAAAGTATGGCCTGACTAATACCCAACCTGTTAACACAATGAGATGAACACAATATAGCCTGCATAAGTGCTGGGACTAGGGGTGCTGCCACACCCCATGGTTTGAAGTGGTTTCCATTATATCCAGGGTTTACAGTTTGGTTCACTGGCTCTCAGCACCCCCACTACACAAATTGTTCCAGTAGCCCTGCCTGCAATACACTATTAATTATTCAAAATGGTACAAGCTTATGTATTTATTCAAATGTAAGGCAAAAAGTGGTGTTGTGATTTTGAATTTTTATACTAGGTTAACTCTTAGGTACTCAAGGTGATTTCTGGTATTGTTTTCTTATTTAATTAACCTGATTGTTTTATTGATTGACCAGTTCAAAACAGAGCACCTCAGCTTGGTTTTGGGTCAAATAAGGGGGTATGATTTACATGCCTATAAATTTAAGGGAGTCTCTAAGTTGGTGTAACACAAAAGATGAGGGGGTCAGTGGAAGGTGAAAGTTACACTATGTACAGATAATAGGGTGTTATTTTAATGAAAATCTAAGATGGGCTCAAGTGAACTCATTAAAAATAATCCCTTTCACCACTATGTAGTTTACTTTGTCTCCATTGAAATGTTGGTAGATAAACCAGTTCAGTGTATCTTTTATAAAATAATTGAAAGATTAAGAAAGCAGTTGTAAGACAAATGTGAGTTTAACCAAAAATGTCACTAGCTAATTTAACCTATAATTTTTCTAACCTAATTTACAATACTACAATGCAATAGTCAAATCAAGGTTATAACTGAAATGTAGTCAATAGCTCAATTTATCTTGCTTGCCAGTTACTACAATAAGTAATTTAAATCAAATTATAATGAACAGGTCAAGGAAAACAATTCTCTCATGGTTTTGCAGGAAGGTTAAGGGGAGAAGCTGTTCCCTTTGATTTAAGGCCTTTAGCTAAGAGTCTGTTAAAGGCAGGGGCTATTCCTTGTCTTGGTTTTAAGAAAGTATACCCTCAAAATGATTTCCTGGTAACTTTCTCCTTTTGGCTGCTTTGTCCCATTAAGCATCACTGTTCACAGAAATTGCACCAGGCATTTATCTAGTTTACCTTCCTGTCCCCACTCTAACACAATGTCTGCATCTTTCTGGCAGTCTTACAGATACAAAATGATTTCTAGAATCCCATACTTATAGCAGCTTTAGAATGACACTGGTTTAACCCAGAGATCTCAGGCATTTAGTGTTTACTTTGGGGAACAGTTAGTGACGTATAAAGAGACATACACATCTACACACACTCACCAGTGGGTGTAGGAGTGATTGGAGCATCCTTAAATTACTCTACAGAAAGATTTGCACACCTTCTTCTGACAGTCTTTGGCTTACATGCTTGGTCTTTGTTTAGAACTAAGTTGGTATTTACTGGTATTTCTATTGATGATAGGATGAACCTGAAGCTTTTTGCATGCAGGGATGAATCTGGTCTTTTCTTTCCAGGATAGACATCAGGCTTGGCTTAGCCGATGGTCAGAATCTTTTTCCTCTTCTTTTCTGGGTGGCTGGTCCAGGGAAGAGGGTAGAATACAATGTCAGGTGTTGGTGGTGTGAGAAAACTTCCACCTCCTTCCATGAGCTCTATGCTGAGGGCTCATAGCTGTAGATATGGACTTACAGACTTGTCTCCTTCTGTCCAAACTAAAATCTCAACCTGTCTCTGACATCTCCTTGTGGATGTCTAGCAACCAGCTCAAGCTAAACAGGGCTCCTAATCAGGACCGGCTCCAGGGTTTTTGCCACCCCAAGCAGCGCAAAAGAAAAAAAAAAAAAGCGTGATCGCGATCTGCGGCAGCAATTAAACAGGAGGTCCTTCGCTCCGAGCGGGAGTGATGAACCGTCTGCCGAATTGCCGCCGAATAGCTGGACGTGCCGCCCCTCTCCGGAGTGGCCACCCCAAGCACCTGCTTGGCAAGCTGGTGCCTGGAGTCAGCCCTGCTCCTAATCTCTCCTTCTGCACAGAGCTCCCCACTATCTCTTTTCTTGATCACTGTGGACAATACCACCATCCTGCCTATCACTCAGGCCTGTAACCTGTGTGTCCTCTTTGATTCAGAGCTCTCCCTCTAGGTCCTCACAATCAGGCTACGTTTTAATGTAGCCAGTTCTGTCTGTATAACACTAAAACTTGGTCTTTTTTATAAATCCACACAGCTAAAACGACCATCTTGTGTCTCAGTTCCTAGAACAGCCTCTTTGCATCCCTCCACTGCCTCCCTCTTCTCTGTCACATTAAACATAAGCTGTTTGTATTCACTTTCAAGGCTTTTCAGGTCAATCTCCACCCTATCCATCATCTTTCATTAGCTGCCAAGCTATCAATGCTTTTCTCCAATCAGCCCATGGTGCCAGCTTCCCCATCGCCCACTTGTTAAATTGTCAAACAAGCATCTTCATGCTTTCTCCACACGCTTGGGATGCATTCCCTATAAAGGGATTTCAAGCCATCTCATCCACCTTCAAATCTCCTCTGCGGTGATGTCTACAACAAACTTGACGATGGTTAGGTTGCTGGTGTGCTGAGACCACAGCCTATCAGATGACCAATATTGTCTCATTGTTTCCTTGTACCTCCCCATCTATCTTTGTCCATCTGTTAGCTCTTGTCTTATACTTAGATTGTGGGGCGGGACTGTCTTTTTGTTCAGTTTGTACAGCAGTGGTTCTCAAAGCCGGTCCGCCGCTTGTTCAGGGAAAGCCCATGGCGGGTCGGGCCAGTTTGTTTACCTGCTGCGTCCACAGGTTCGGACGATCACGACTCCCACTGGCTGTGATTCGCCGCTCCAGGCCAATGGGAGCTGCTGGAAGTGACGCGGGCCACGGGATGTGCTGGCCACCGCTTCCCGCCTCCCCCATTGGCTTGGAACGGGGAGCCGCGATCGGCCGAACCTGCGGACGCAGCAGGTAAACAAACTGGCCCGGCCTGCCACGGGCTTTCCCTGAACAAGCGGTGGACCGGCTTTGAGAACCACTGTTGTACACCACCTAGCACAATAGTTCCTGGTCCATGACTAGGACTCCTAGGTGGTAATGCAAGACAACAAGTAATACATACAATATTATATTCCAAGTGATTTACACCTATACAAATGAGTAAGCTAATCAGAGGCTAATCACTAACTTCTTAAACTATTTTTGTGGCAATGCTATATACAAATTGAAGAGTCTTAAACCTCTGAAACCCTTTGATTAGGCTTCTAAATACCAGGGTATTTTGGCACTCACCAGTGTTTTGGGCCGGGATTTTGTCCCCTTATTCCACTGATTTTGGATGAACCACACATCTACACTGCCTTCTAACCTGGTTAACCTCCATAGCAGCACAGCTCCTGAAGGAACTTCTAGTCGGCTGAAGTCCTCCAAATTTCCCAAGAGGCAAGACATATTCACTGTGTAGTGGGGCAATCTGAGTTCACCTCCAGTCTGCCCTTTCTCCAGGGCCTGGGGATAAATTGGTGTAGTGCGCTCACAGCTCCTGGTTACAGAGATTCATTGGATCTGGGATTCCTCTTTTGCATCACCCTAGCATTTAAAGGAAGCATTAGCAATAAGCAGCTTGAGTTTATAGAGAATAAATTTTGCTAGACAAAATTTAATTGCTTTAATAGACTTGTAGTATTAGTGAGCGAAGGGAAAGGAATAGATGTCATATATTTGAATTTCAGTACAGCATTTATTACAATGTCTTACAACATTTTAAATTAAAAACTAATTCAAATTGGCTTGGACAGGAAAACTGTCATATAGATTGAAAACTGACTGAAATACCATAAGCGATTGGTAATAGTCAGTGTAAATGTATCATATTGGAAGAGGATTTCTTGTTGGATACCATGAGGACTGACACCATTTAACATCTTTGTTAAAGTTTGAAATAGAAGGCAAACAATACATTAACAATATTTATAGACACTGGGACTGGATGGCAACACCAGTGAAGGGAAAGAAGTAACACAAAAGGGACCAAGAATCTAATCCAAAATCCACTGAAGACATGGGCGGCAGGTATAACAGGCCAGAGTAGGCTAAGCCTCCCATGGTACAGCTGCCACTGACCTGCTACCAGACACCTGGGACGTGGTGGCCCCGCCTGCACTCCTCCTCTTCCCCTCCCTGCTCCGCCCCTTCCCTGAGGTCCCCGCTGCCTGCGTCTGCCTGGTGAATCCCTCCTCTCCTCCACTCCCCCTCCCCCTCCAGAAGTCCCAGCCGCTCGCCACGTCCCTCCTCTCCCTCACCCCCCTTCCTGAGAGGCCCCACCGCCTGCCGCTCGCCGCGTCCCTCCTCAGCCCCCTGCCCCCGATGGGGAGGAGGATGGAGGAGAGGAGGGATGAGGGGAGTGGTGGGGCCTCGCGGGGGAGGAGAGGAGTGATGTGGTGAGTGGCAGTGGCCTATGGGGGGTAAAGTGGGGAGGGGGCAGAGCAGTGGGATGCAGTAGGGGTGGGGCCTGGGGCAGAGCGGGGTCAGAGTGTGGGCAGGGATGCAGGCAGAAGAGGCAGGACAGGGAGCTAGCCTCCCCCAGGGGAAGCTTCACCCGTCACTCATGACTGAAGACAAAAGAAAGGTTCATTGTTTCACTGGTAATTGCAGTGTAGCCTTTCAGGCTTGGGCTGCAGGTGGAACTCTGGGACACTCCCACCTTGCAGGGTCCTAGAGCATGAGATCCAGTCAGAGCCTGAAAGGCTCACAATTAAATAGCCCCACAGCCTGAGCCCCACGAGCCCAAGTCAGCTGGCATGGGCCAGCTGCAGGTTTTTAATTGCAGTGTAGACATAAGCTATAATACCCTTTAATGCTCTGCCAAGTTTGGCTGAGGTTACTTAAATAAGGTCTTTTACACACAGCGCCAGTAGGGGTTACACAGTATAACACAATTTAGCATTCCATTACAGTTCTTCCTTCTGAGACAGCCTGGGCAGTCAAGGATCTCAGTTTTCCGAGTCAGCAGCCCCTCCTTGCAGGCACTTGGGCAGGGGCAGGCAAACTTTTTGGCCTGAGGGCCGCATCGGGTTTCGTAAACTGTATGGAGGGCTGGTTAGGGGAGGGGGTCGTGGCCCGCCCCCCACCTCCTATCTGCCCCCCGCCCCCAGGATTCCTGCCCCATCCAACCCCCCCCGTTCCCTGATGGCCCCTCTGGGACCCCTGCCCCATCCACACACCCTTGCTCCCTGTCCCCTGACTGCCCCCAGACTCCCGCCGCCCCATCCAACCCCTCCTCTCATTTCTGATGCCCCCCCCCCCCCGGGACTCCTGCCCCATCCAACCACCCCTTCTCCCTGTCCCATGACTGCCCCCAGAACCCCTGCCCCGACTGCCCCCTGCCGCCCCCTCCTTCCTGACTATCCCCGGGGACCCCTTCCCCCATTCAACCCACTATTCCCCCCCGAGCGCCCTGACCCCATCCACACCCCCACCCCCTGACCACCACCCCGAACTCCCCTGCCCTCTACCAACCCCACCCTGCTCCCTGCCCCCTTACCGCGCTGCCTGGAGCACCGGTGGCTAGCGGCGCTACAGCCGCACCGTCCGGCTGGAGCCAGGCCACACTGCCGCCACCACGCAGCACAGAGACTGGGTCAGGCCGGGCTCTGCAGCTGCGCTGCCCCAGGAGCTCACAAACCCGCCACCCAGAGCATTGCGCCAGCGGAGGAGCAAGCGAGCTGAGGCTGTGGGTGAGGGGGAACAGCAGGGGAGGGGCCGGGGCCAGCCTCCCGGGCCAGGAGCTCAGGGGCTGGGCAGGACGGTCCCACGGGCTGGATGTGGCCCAGAGGCCATAGTTTGCCAACTCCATGCACTAGGGAGATCTGAGTTTCAGTCCTGCTCCTTCAGAGAGTCATCCTGCACTGAGCAGGGATCCTCCCTTTTAAGGACCTGCCCAACTCCAGGCTTGGCAGACCTCACAGCTGTACCAATCTGAGGCTGAGAATGCTCAGAGGAACCCTAACTCCTTCCTGACTAAGCTGGGGATTTGCCCACCACAGTGGGGGTATAAACAGTGACAAAGAAGAGGATTATTTAGCGTGGTACAAGGGAAGTTTAACTAGGGTTACCATTCGTCCGGATTCCCCCGGACATGTCCGGCTTTTTTCAGTTAAAAATAGAGTCTGGGGGGAATTTGTCAATGTCCGGACTTCCCCCACCCCCCATGCAGAGCGTGTGGGGCTTACAGGGCAGCCGGCCGGATGGTGCCACTCGCACGGGGCTCCGGCAGCCAGAGCCCTTCCTTCACTTCCCCCCTCCTCTCCCCTGCAACTTGAGACCACTCCCCTCCTCTCCCTCCCTCCCCCCGCCCTGCATTCACAGATTGCCGGCCGTCGCCTCGGCCTCCGGCAGTCTGGAGCTCCGACCCTGCTCCACTCCCCCGCTGCCGAGCGCGCTGCTCTGCAGCACAGTAAGGGGACCGGGGGTCAGAGAAGCGGCAGGGAGGTTCTGGGGGGGAGGGTAGTCAAGAGACAGGGAGCAGGGTTGGATGGGTCAGGAGTTCGGGGGGGGCTGTCTGGGAGTTGGGGGTGTAAGGTTTTGGGCAGTCAGAGTACAGGTGGGGGGGATCTCAGGAGGGGGCAGTTAGGGGACAAGGCACAGGGAGGCTTAGGTAGGGGGTGGGGTTCTGGAGGGCAGTTAGGAGCAGGGGTCCCAGGAGGGGGCAGTCAGGGGACAAGGAGCGAGGGGGTGTTTGGGAGTTCTGGGGGGGGCTGTCAGGGGGCAGGAGTGGGGAGAGGGATCGGAACAGTCAGGGGACAGGGAGCAGAGGGGTTTAGATGGGTCGGGAGTTTTTTGGGGGGGGCTGTCAGGGGGTGGGGAGTGGTTGGATGGGGCGTGGGAGTCCCAGGGGTCTGTCTGGGGGTGGGGGTGTGGATAAGGGTTGGGGCAGTCAGGGGACAGATAGGGGGTAGAGTCCTAGGGGGCCAGTTAGGATGTGGGGAAGGTCTCAGGAGGGGGCAGTCAGGGGACAAGGAGCAGGGAGGCTTAGGTAGGGGGTGGAGTCCTGGGGGGCAGTTAGGGGCAGGGGTCCCAGGAGGGGGCAGTCAGGGGACAAGGCGTGGGGGGGGAGGGTTGGGGGTTCTGAGGGGGCAGGAAGTGGGAGGGAGTGGAAGGGGCAGGGGCGGGGCTAGGGCAGGACAGGGGCGGGGCTAGGGCGGGGCTCCTCCCGTCCTCTTTTTTGATTGTTGAAATGTGGTAACCCTAGTTTAACTAAGGGAGAAGAGATGAAATTAAGAGAGGGAAATGTTGGACTGAACAGAAGGAAAAAAAGGTCTCCTGATGATGGGACATATTAGGTTGTGGAATAGTCTGTAAAGGAAGTGGGGGAGGAACAGAAATTGCTGGAAAACAGAAGACTGGACAAAGCACTAGGAAATACACATTTGGAAACCATCAAACAATCCTGCCTTTACAGTCAGCAGTACTGGATGACCCAAATAAATCTTTCTTTCTCTAATAGCAATAAATCTGCAATTCCAGGAAAGTTCTTCCTTTTTTAAGTCAGAGGCAGCACAAGCTGGCTCTGCATTAGTAGTGACAGTAAGGGACTGAGCGGCTCCAACTCTGAACTGGCCTCAGGCCTCCTTCTGTGGGAAGACCCAGTTAGAAAACTGAGGAGAAAAAAGGTTTGAATGAATTGTACATAAAATTGATTAGTAAGCATGGAAACAGCATTCTGTGCTGCTTCTGCGAAATAAGTTTATAGATAAGGATCCAGAATTTATTTTGTGAATCAAGCTCCAGGAGACTAAATAATAAAAACATACTAAAAATATGAAGTAAGGTGACTGTACTGTGTCTTTTGGGAATTAAAGGGGCATTTAACAGTGATGTAGGTTTTAAAGTGGTAATTTACAGGGCTGGTAGTAAGAATGTGTAAGATTCATATGGCAAATAGCAACATAACAGAACTTCACACACACTCTGCATTCTAATTTACCTACTAGATTGCTTGGATTGAAGAAGAACATTTAGCTTTCTTCTGTAAATTCACTTTCAGCATTTTTAAAATGGAATACTTATACTACAGCAAAGCAATTGCTGTTTACTTTTACACAGACTGCACTAGTCAAGCAACATCCACACTCTTTTCTTGCATTTCTGCCTGAAATTAGAAATTTTGTTCCTGGTTTTTTATAACATTTTCCATTTTTCTGATGTGCATTGCAAAGCTTTAAAAAAAACTTCCATTGTTTAAAATGCTATTTCAACCACATTGAATGTGTAGTCTAGAACATTTTAATAGAAAGTATAAATAATCAATTTCTCCTTTACTTATTGTACTACATCTGCCAAGAACTGAATTCAGTATTTGCTGTACAGTAGCTGATGATACAGCAACCATCTAATACAGCATTCCTACCATGGTTCATGTTGTATATGTGGCCAGGAAACTGCATATTGCTCCATACGTCTAGGAGCTCTGCCTGTGTACAGGGTCAGTAGCCATTTTGTTTTTGAGTCACTGCAACCTGGACAAAAGAGACACACACACTGGGCTCTGATGTACAGACTATACTGTAGTCCTTTACCATTGTTTTTAAAAATATATAAAATAAAAGTCATTTGGGCTGACAGTACATGGTTGCACTTTGTGTACAGGAAAACATAATCATGTTGTCATTGCTGCTGATGTTATCAACTGCTGGAGAGAACGCTCAGTACCCTGAGCTCAGAACGTAGTAGGTAAATGAAGAAGCAACTCATTTTCAAAGAGAGTTTCAGAATAAAAATTGGCATTATTTGTAGATTTTAAGTCTACACATGTAGGACCCGTCCTGAACAGTGCTGAGCACCTCCTGACAAGGGCTTCGCACCTGCTCAGTACCACTTAGGGTCAGGCCCCTCACTTGGTGAAATCCCCATCTCCTATGTGAAGTCTGTGCAAATAAGTTTGGATGGGTAATCCATGAAGGGTTGATGCAGGACACAATTCTCTCCCTGTGGACTGGTGCCCCAGTGCATCAGCACCTCCCCTTGGTCAGACAGGGTTTTGCACAGTCTGCTCAGATTAGTGGGGCAGGCAGTCCACCCTTCTTGTCTGATGAGTCTCTATAGTCCTATTCTGGATCCAAGGACATTAATTTCTGTCCCACTGGGGTGTATTGGCTTCACCTTATGTTTGGCAGGGGGTTGTCTGATCCTTGTGCTCAAGGGCCCTGGAATTCCACCCCCCCTCCCCCTTAGTACTTAAATCTCTGTTAAGTGGTAGGTAGGAAAGGCTCACACGCTCCATCCCACCATCAACCTCAGCCTGGACCAGTCTACACAAGAGATCCACTTCCTGGACATTACAGTGCTAATAAGCGATAGTCACCAACCTATACCGGAAACCTACTGACTGCTATACTTACCTACATGCCTCCAGCTTTCATCTAGACCACATCACACGATCCATTGTCTACAGCCAAGCTCTAAGATACAACCGCATTTGCTCCAATCCCTCAGACAGAGACAAACACCTACAAGATCTCTATCAAGCGTTCTTAAAACGACAATACCCACCTGCTGAATTGAGGAAACAGATTGACATAGCCAGAAGAATACCCAGAAGTCACCTACTACAGGACAGGCCCAACAAAGAAAATAACAGAACACCACTAGCCATCACCTTCAGCCCCCAACTAAAACCTCTCCAGCGCATCATCAAGGATCTACAACCTATCTTGAAGGACGATCCCTCACTCTCACAGATCTTGGGTGACAGGCCAGTCCTCGCTTACAGACAGCCCCCCCAACCTCAAGCAAATACCAGCAACCGCACAACAAAAACACTAACCCAGGAATCTATCCTTGCGACAAAGCCCGTTGCCAACTCTGTCCACATATCTATCCAAGGGACACCATCATAGGAGCTAATCACATCAGCCACACCATCAGGGACTCGTTCACCTGCTTATCTACCAATGTGATATATGCCATCATGTGCCAGCAATGCCCCTCTGCCATGTACATTGGCCAAACCGGACAGTCTCTACGCAAAAGAATAAATGGACACAAATCAGATGTCAAGAATTATAACATTCAAAAACCAGTCGGAGAACACTTCAGCCTCCCTGGACACTCAACTACAGACCTAAAAGTCGCAATTCTTCAACAAAAAAAACTTCAAAAACAGACTTCAACGAGAAACTGCAGAACCAGAATTAATTTGCAAACTGGATACCATTAAATTAGGCTTGAATAAAGACTGGGAGTGGATGGGTCATTACACAAACTAAAAACGATTTCCCCATGCTAATTTTCCCCCTACTGTTACTCACACCTTCTTGTTAACTGTTTGAAATGTTTGAAATGGGCCATCCTGGTTATCACTACAAAAGTTTTTTTCTCCTGCTGATAATAGCCCACCTTAATTGATTAGTCTTGTTAGAGTTGGTATGGCAACCCCCATTTTTTTCATGTTCTCTGTATATATATATATCTTCCTACTGTATTTTGCACTGCATGCATTTGATGAAGTGGATTTTAGCCCACAAAAGCTTATGCCCAAATAAATTTGTTAGTCTTTAAGGGGCCACAAGTACTCCTCATTCTTTCCACTCCACTGGGTTTCAGCTTAGGGCCCTTAACCCAGGAAACCAGAATCAGTCCTCCTGCTGTGCCCTGAGCTCCTTCCTACCTCCCTTGGTTCTGTAGGTTTTGCAGCCTGAGGCTCTCGTTGTCCCTTCCCTGGGTTGTTGTCACCCTGAGGCAGCTTCTCGCCAGCTTGTTGGCAGGTCCTTCTTTCTCTGGCCTGCTTGCTCCTCTGTCAGCGGCTCCACCTCTCTGTTTCTCAGTTGCTCTGAGGCTGCCAATCAGTGCTGGCATTAACTCCTTGGTTGCTGGGCCTGCATGGGCTCTATACATCCCACGACATTCCCCCAAACTGTAGCAGACCCTGCAGTAACTTCATGAGTCTTACCACAGCTCTTGAGGCCAAGGCCCACTATGCTCCCCCTATATTAACTTTCAGTCAATGGATACATATAATTCATGAAGTCAGTGGACCTTGCCCTTCTCCTCCGCCAGCCTGGTCACAGTAGGGGGGACAAGGAGACGAGGGTGTAGATGCCCTCAGATCAGCTGCTGTGGTGCTGCTGTGTTTTGGGCCTTGTGTCCACAGAAGTGGGGTATGCTTTGTCCTTAAGTCCTTGCCCAGGCAAAACTCCCAATGCCTGCTATAAGAGTTTTCCTGAGTAAGAACATTAGGACTAGGTCCACGTTCAGGGGGAGGGAGAGAATAATCATGTAACAGCCCTCAGAGATCCTCAGCTCAGCACAACTCCGGCAGTTCCACTGCACAGTGGGTGCATGGCTGTGGAATGGGAATTTCTCATCACAAGGGCAAAAGCCTGGTTCCATTGAAGTCAATGGAAGTTTTGTCATTGACTTCAACAGGGCCAAGATTTCACCCCATGTGCATGGTGGAGCTGGTCTATGTGCTAGTTCTAAATCAGGGGTCGGCAACCTTTCAGAAGTGGTGTGCCGAGTCTTCATTTATTCACTCTGATTTAAGGTTTCGCATGTCAGTAATACATTTTAACTTTTTTAGAAGGTCTCTTTCTATAAGTCTATAAACTATTCAGGGCCGGTGCAAGGAAGTTTCGCGTCCTAGGCGAAACTTCCACCTTACACCCCCCCTCCAGCCCTGCGGCAGCTCCCTGCCCACCCCCCGCGGCAGCTCCCCGCCCGGGGAGCCGTGCAGCAGCTCCTCAGCCCACCTCACCTCTGCTCCGCCTCCTCCCCGAGCACACCGCTCCCACTCTAATTCTCCTCCCCTCCCAGGCTTGCGGTACCAAACAGCTGATTGGCGCCGCAAGCTTGGGAGGCGGGAGAAGTGGAGCAGCAACGACGTACTCGGAGAGGGAGTGCAGCAGAGGTGAGCTGGTGTGGGGAGCCCTGCGGCAGCTCCCCCCGCTGCCCTGAGGCACCCCCGTGGCAGCTCCCCACCCCCCCGGCCCGGGGAGCTGTGTGGCAGCTCCCCACCCCAGCTCACCTCTGCTCTGCCTCCTCCCCGAGCACGCCGCCCCCACTCTAATTCTCCTCCCCTCCCAGACTTGCAGCGCCAAACAGCTGATTGGCCCTGCAAGCCTGGGAGGCGGGAGAAGTAGAGCGGCGACTGCGCGCTGAGAGAACGCTGTAAAAAAATTTGGGGCACCTCTTTTTGGCACCCTCAAATCTTGGCGCCCTAGCCAACCGCCTAGTTTGCCTAAATGGTAGCACCGGCCATGAAATTATTGTGAAAAGCGACAAAGAGGCCTGTGGCACCTTATAGACTAACAGACGTATTGGAGCATAAGCTTTCGTGTGTGAATACCCACTTCGTCAGACGCATGTCCAGACTAACATGGCTACCCCTCTGATACTAAACTATTGTGGTATATAAAGTAAATAAGGTTTTTAAATGTTTAAGAAGCTTCATTTAAAATTAAATTAAAATGCAGAGCCCCCCAAGACCGGTGGCCAGGACCTGGGCAGTGTGAGTGCCACTGAAAATCAGCTCACGTGCCACCTTTGGCACGCATGCCATAGGTTGCCTACCCCTGTTCTAAATAGTCCACCATGACTTTATGGAGGTGTGGGAGCAACCAGGCAATGTGGTGGGAGGTGTATGACTTGGTCTGCAATTACATGGATCCAGGGACCACAGACTCTCAGATAGAGGCTGTACACGGTTTGTTGTCCCTTTTCCAGCCAGGGCTTACCGTAGAGGCCATAGAGTTGCCCTCCGTCCTGTACTCTTCCCACAACTTTGGTGGTGGATTCACTCTCCATCACCCTTTCATGTGGTCTGTTTACTCTGGCTTTGTGTAGGGTACAGTTGGGGTATAGCGTGCAAATTTATACCTTAGATGAATAGGGATCTACAATAATTAGAACAATTTCTTCCCCCAAAAGCACTGCAATTTTCTGTGCAGAATAATGTTGTGTAAATACCATACTTAATTGGCAATCCTGCAATGAACTTCTCTAATCAGCCATTTATAATTAAAATACCTTCACTGCACCACAAAAGGGTCTAAGTTTTGTTTTCAATTTTTAAAACGCAAATAACAGCTGATGTTTGTGATTGTTTTAGTGAGTGTCTTTGACCTAGAGCCGGTCTTTTAGCACTTCAAAACACACACAAAATTAAAAACAAATTTAATTAGAATACTGTAGGTTATTCCTAAACTCAGAAGAATGGTACATTTACACAAAATACCTCATGTGAAATGTGTGATGCTTTGTTCTATTTAACACTCATAGTTTGGAGTCGTTCATACATCCATTTCCCGCCCCCAGGGAGAGAATAATGGAAGTAGAGAGACAGTTTACAAATTGGTACATGAAACCATAAAGGGAATTCATTACTGAATTGTTTTTCTGCTATTGTAGTTCTAAATTTTAGAGTAATAAAGAGTACTGGATTGGCTTCTCTTTCCTCCTTCCTTTTCATTAATTTAATTTATTTTCATGTTTTTCACTCTCTTCCCCCCACATCCAATTGTTCTTTCCTTTTTGTAATGCTCTTGTTAAGCACTTCCAATTCGGCTGTAATCTGTTGCTGCAGCATTTGTAGAGCTGAAAAGAAAACATTACTGAGTTGTCAGCATGTTTTCAACTTCATTAAAAATGACAACCTAGTAATCAGCTGTACAGACTGCATTACAGCAGTTAAAGAGGAATTCTGAGTTATTTTCTTGCCATTAAATCTCTCTAACAGCAACCAGTGAATTTCAAAGATGAGTTTGCCAGCTAATGTTTTCAAAGCAATTTACTAGAGATCATGACAGGACTTGGAATCTGGTTTCATAGGCCTCCTCTCCGGTAGAGCATTGAACCACTGTTATTTGAATTGGTGGAGGAGCCTGCTTAAGTGCCAGGTGTCTATAATAGCCGTTCTGTTTTGGAGTGTGAGTCAGTTGTAGTGTTGAAGAACTCTACATTCAAAATGGCCTGGTGTAGGAAATTGAAACTTGGTAGGGACAAAGTCCTCCTCAAGAAGAAGTGCCTTTGTGTGTTCTGGTGAATTTGGTTTTGATTTCACCAACTTATGGCCCTTTGGAAGTCTTTTTGTCCACAAGAATAGTATATTTTTGTCTTCACTAGCATGGAGAATGAATTTCATCAACACAGAGCATGTTTATGAGTTATATTTGTAACTTGTACATAGGTCTTTATAGGATTTTTATATGCATGGATAATCCTAACTTTAATTCTGACTTTAATAAAACTTGTAAAACAGAGTAGACCTTGTACTTGTGAATGTGTATGTGTAGGCACTATTCTTGTTCTTTATGTGTTCCTAGAGATTCTAAATCTGAAGCAGGTAGCAGAGTTGACTTTTACTCTGTAAAGCTTGAAACTGTAGCCACCAGAGCCGAATCCACAGAGGTATAATTCAACATTCCTAAATTCTCTTTAATAAAATAAAAGGCTACACATGATAGGATCGTATAATCAGAGAAATGTAGGTCTGGAAGGGACCTTTAGAAATCATCAAGTCCAGCCCCCTGTGCTGTGGCAGGGCCATGTAAACCTAGACCAGGTGTTTGCCCAACATACTTTTTAAAAACTCCACTGACAGGGATTCCACAACCTCGCTTGGAAGCCTATTCCAGAGCTTAGCTATCCTTATAGTTTTTCCTAATATCTAACCTAAATCTCCCTTGCTACAGATTAAGCCCATTATTTTCTGTCCTACCTTCAGTGGACACGGAGAACAACTGATCACCATCTTCTTTATAGCAGCCCTTAACATATTTGAAGACTGTTATCAGGTTCCCCCTCAGTCTTCTTCTCCTCTCAACACTAAACATGCCAGTTTTTTAAATCTTTCCTCATAGGTCAGGTTTTCTAAACCTTTTATTATTTTTGTTGCTCTCCTCTGGACTCTCGCCAATTTATCCACATCTTTCCTAAAGTGGGGTGCCCAGAACTGGACACAGTTTTTGATCAGAAGCCTCACCAGTGCCAAGCAGAGTGGGGCAATTATCTCCCGTATCTGACATATGACATTCCTCTTCATACAACCCAGAATAATATTACCCTTTTTTGCAACTGTATCACATTGTTGTCTTATATTCTTTTTGTGATCCACTGTAACCCCTAGATCTTTTTTTGTGTGCAGTACTACTTTCTAGCCAGTTATTCCGCATTTTGTATTTGTGCATTTGATTTTTTTCCTTCCTAAGTGTACTACTTTGCACTTGTCTTTAGTTAATTTAATCTAGTTGATTTCAGACCAGTTCTTCAATTTATCCAGGCCATTTTGATTTCTAATCCTGTCCTCCAAAGTGCTTGCTACCCCTCCCAACTTGATGCCATCTTCAAATTTTATAAGCATACTTTCTACTCCATTATCTGAGTCATTAATGCAAATATCGAATAGTACTAGACCCAGAACCTGACACCCTGCAGAACCCCACTAGATACATCCTCCCTGTTTCACAGCAAACCATTGATAAGTACACTTTGAGTACAGTCTTTCAACCGGTTGTGTGCCCACCTCATAGTAATTTCATCTAGCCCACATTTCCTATGTGGGACTGCATCAAAAGCCTTGCTAAAATCAAGATATATCATGTCTACTGCTTCCCCTTCCCCTGTCCTCTAGACCAGATAACCTGTCAAAAAGGAAATTAGGTTGATTTGACATGATTTGTTCTTGACAATGCATGCTGGCCATTTTGTATAACCCTATTGTCCTCTAGGTGCTTACAAATTGATTATTTTATCATTTCTTTCAGTATCTATTTGCCCTTCTCCAGTCCTCTGGGACTTCACCTATCCTTCATGAGTTCTCAAAGATCATCACTAACATTCCCAAGATTGCTCCAGCTACTTCCTTAAGTATGCTAGGATGAATTTCATCAGGCCCTGCTGACTTGAATACATCTAACTTATCAAAATATTCTTTAACCTGTTCATTCCCTATTTTGACTTGTGTTCCTTCCTGCTTTTTGTTAACATTAATTGTGCTGAATATCTGCTCACCGTTGACCATTTTAGTGAAGACTGAAGCAAAATAGGCATTAAACACCTCAGCTTTCTTGATGTCATCAATTATTAGCTCTCCTTCCCCGCTAAGTAGAGGACCTACACTTTTCTTCATCTTTCTCTTCCTCCTAATGTATTTAAAGAATCTTTTCTTGTTGCCTTTTATGTTTCTTGCTGAGCCTTTCCGATTTTGTCCGTACATGCATTGGCTGGTAAATATTTAAATAGATTTTTGAGTTGGAAGAGTGGATTGGTCTTCTTACCATATGCACAATGTGCCTTAGGTGGCATTTGAACAGGATTCATCACTGAATTTGGTCTGCTGGTTGGCTCATAGCTTTCTTGGCTTGGGCCAGGTACTGAGAGGGAGCACGACATGAATGCTGAGCCATGCCCCTCGGTGGATTGGTAACTCTCAGTTAAATATTCTGGGCCTGATTGTCATTTATGCTAAGCTCCCTTGACTCCTCTCTAGCAGTATAAAGGAGCCTTAAAGTGGGCATAAATTAATTATCACTTGAAAGTCTCTTTAAACTGCCAGTCAAGCCCTGTTTATCTCGTATAGAGCAGGCATATTTCTATTAAACATAAATGGGCTATGTTCCCAATCTTCCAGTCTGTACACAGGCATGACACCCAGAGGAAGACTTTACCTCTCTAAGTAATAACAGTTGTTCCAGTAGGAAGATTCCCATTCCATATCTCATATCCAAAGCATATGAAACAAGTGGGTGTATTGAGTCCCTGTGGAGTGTAACTATTATAACACACGCCCTGCTGTATTGTAGGGGTTTGTTCCACACTTAATTCCTCAAGTGAAGCAGACTGAGTGGTAGTTTCTGCACCCATTGTCCAAACCTCTGGCATGCTAAATATGTCAAAAAACTGTCAGCAGTTGCATTGTTAGTCTGATATCAGTGTGCTTGTTTCGAGAGAGCTGCTAGCTCATGCCATTTTTCCCATCTGGGCCCCAGGTGTTTCCGAACTACTTTCATACAGTCTGATACAAAACCATAAATGCTGTAAGCCTGCAATAGATTTTAGAATCATAGAATATCAGGGTTGGAAGGGACCTCAGGAGGTCATCTAGTCCAACCCCCTGCACAAAGCAGGACCAATCCCCAGACAGCTTTTTCCCCCGATCCTTAAATGGCCCCCTTAAGGATTGAATTTACAACCCTGGGTTTAGCAGGTTAGTGCTCAAACCACTGAGCTATCCCTCCCCCAGGAGGGTCCTGGGAGTTCCTGGCCCTTACAGCCCCTCTGGGATTTGCTCCCTGGCCCAATCCTGGCAACCTCTTCAGCCCCTCTGGATCCCTCTCTCCCTTTGACACCCCCCCCAACGCCCCAGGGCGTACACAAGTTCAAGTGGATGCAGAGTCCTCACAATATTTCCATTATGGGGGCACTAGCCCCTCCCTGGCTTTCCTGGTTTTGTCACCTCATTCATTTTCCACTTTGACATATAGGAGAAGTTTGCAGGTGGCTACCGAAGTCTTTTAAAGGCAGAGCTGTTAAATGACATTTGAGAGAGCTATTTAAAAAAATGCATTTATCTGCCACTTAATGGTCATTTGGGCAAAAAAGCCTCTCACCCTTGTTAAGGACAGATGATTTTAATACGCTTGGAATGCTAAAGCTTGCCGGGATTAATTAATTAATGTATATTGACTTGTACAATGTACCAGTCCTGAGGGTCTAGGAACAAAAGGTAAAAATTTCAAAGGCATCTAAGAGCACGTCTACCCTGCAATAAAAGATCCTCAGCACAGCTGCAGCTGGCCTGGGTCAGCTGACTCAGGCTCACAGGGCTTGGGCTGTGGGGCTATAAAATTGCAGTGTAGACGTTCAGGCTCAGGCTGGAGCCGGGCTCTGATACCCCTGTAAGATGGGAGGGTCTCAGAGCCCAGGCTCCAGCCCGAGCCGAAATGTCTACACTGCTATTTTTAGCCATACAGCCTGAGCCCTGCAGGCCTGAGTCAGCTGACCCAGGCTCTGAGACTTGGTATTGCAGGTTTTTCATTGCAGCATAGACATACTCAAAGTGACTTAGGAGGCTGTAGTGGTCCCTCACGCTCAAGTGGGGAGGGAGGCCACGCCGCCTCGTTGTATCAGGCAACAGCTTTCAAGCTCGGGTCTTGCTGGTGGGCTAGTTGCAGCCTAGCGAGGCAAACAAGCAGAAACAGTTTGAGGTGCTGACCCTCCCTCAGGCTGGCGGAGCACTGAGCAGTCTTTAGCCCGAAGCCCCTTGGCTGGGCTGGCAGTAATTAAAAATCTAAGGCTCTGGCCCTGTGGGTGGGGCAGAGCAGGGAGCAGGCTTTGGCCTAAGCCTTTGGGCTGAGGCAGCCAGCAAACACTCAGGGTATGTCTACACTACGAAATTAGGTCGAATTTATAGAAGCCGGTTTTATAGAAATCGGTTTTATACAGTCGATTGTGTGTGTCCCCACATAAAATGCTCTAAGTGCATTAAGTCGGCGGACCGCATCCCCAGTACCGAGGCTAGCATTGACTTCTGGAGCGTTGCACTATGGGTAGCTATCCCACAGTTCCCGCAGTCTCCGCCGCCCATTGGAATTCTGGGTTTAGATCCCAATGCCTGATGATGCAAAAACAGTGTCGCGGGGGGTTCTGGGTACATGTCATCAGGCCCCTCCCCCTCCGTCAGAGCAATGACAGACAATCAATTTGCGCCTTTTTACCTGGGTTACCTGTGCAGACAACATACCACGGCAAGCATGGAGCCCGCTCAGCTCAGCTCAGCTCACCGTCACCATATGTCATCTGGGGGCTGGCAGACGTGGTACTGCATTGCTACACAGCAGCAGCTAATTGCCTTTTGGCAGTAGACGGTGCAGTATGACTGGTAGCCGTCATCGGCTATCTGGATGCTGGCAGACGTGGGGCTGTATTGCTACACAGCAGCAGCTCCTTGCCTGTTAGCAGTGGATGGTGTATTACGATTGATATCCGTCATCGTCATACTCCTCAGTGAGTTCAATCAGAGGCACCTGGGCAGACATGTTTTGTCTCCTGGCCTATTGAACCATCTTGACGATGATGGCTAGCAGTCGTAGTACAGCATTTTCTGCCAAGCACCCAGACGATGCCGATGGCTATCAGTCATGCTGCACCGTCTGCTGCCAGCTTAAGATGTAAAAAATAGATGGACCAGATTTGTTCTGTATTCATTTGCTTCCCCCTCCCTCCGTGAAATCAACGGCCTGCTAAACCCAGGGTTTTGAGTTCAATCTTTAGGGGGGCCATTCTGTGTGAATGTGAATTCTGTTGTTTGTGATTCTCCCTGATGCACAGCCACCTTTGTTGATTTTAATTCCCTGTAAGCCATGTCGTCACTCGCCCCTCCCTCCCTCCCTCCGTCAGACAATAGTTTTGCGCCTTTTTTCAGCCCAGATGCCATAGCACTGGGATCATGGAGCCCGCTCAAATCACCGCGGCAATTATGAGTACTATGAACACCACACACATTGTCCTGGAGTATATGCAGAGTCAGAACATGCCAAAGCAAAACCAGGCGAGGAGGTGATTGCAGCGATTGCAGTGCAGCGACGAGAGTGATGAGGAAATTGATATGGACATAGACCTCTCACTAAGTACAGGCCCCAGCAATGTGCAAATCATGGTGTTACTGGGGCAGGTTCATGGCATGGAATGCCAATTCTGGGCTGGGGAAACAAGCACAGACTGGTGGGACCGCATCGTGTAGCAGGTGTGGGACGATTTCCAGTGTCTGCAAAACTTTCGCATACGTAAGGGCACTTTCATGGAACTTTGTGACTTGCTTTCCCCTGCCCTGAAGCGCCAGAATACCAGGATGAAAGCAGCCTTCACAGTTGAGAAGTGAGTGGCGATAGCCCTGTGGAAGCTTGCAACGCCAGACAGCTACCGGTCAGTCGGGAATCAATTTGGAGTGAACAAATCTACTGTGGGGGCTGCTGTGATCCAATAGCCAACACAATCAAAGACCTGCTGATATCAAGGGTAGTGACTCTGGGAAATGTGCAGGTCATAGTGGATGGCTTTGCTGCAATGGGATTCCCAAACTGTGGTGGGGCGATAGATGGAACCCATATCCCTATCTTGTCATCGGGGCACCAAGCCACCGAGTACATAAACCGCAAGGGGTACTTTTCAATGCTGCTGCAAGCCCTGGTGGATCACAAGGGACGTTTCACTAACATCAACGTGGGATGGCCGGGAAAGGTACATGATGCTTGCGTCTTCGGGAACTCTGGTCTGTTTCAAAAGCTGGAGGAAGGGACTTTCTTCCCGGACCAGAAAATAACCGTTGGGGATGTTGAAATGCCTATCGTGATCCTTGGGGACCCAGCCTACCCCTTAATGCCATGGCTCATGAAGCCGTACACAGGCAGCCTGGACAGGAGTCAGGACCTGTTCAACTATAGGCTGAGCAAGTGCCGAATGGTGGTGGAATGTGCATTTGGATATTTAAAAGTGTGCTGGCGCAGTTTACTGACTCGGATAGACCTCAGCGAAGCCAATATTCCAATTGTTATTGTTGCTTGCTGTGCGCTCCACAATATCTGTGAGAGTAAGGGGGAGACATTTATGGTGGGGTGGGAGGTTGAGGCAAATCGCCTGGCCGCTGATTATGCGCAGCCAGACACCAGGGCGGTTAGAAGAGCACAGCAGGGCGCGGTGCGCATCAGAGAAGCTTTGAAAACGAGTTTTGTGACTGGCCAGGCTACGGTGTGAAACTTCTGTTTGTTTCTCCTTGATGAACCCTCTCGCCCCACCCTGGTTCACTCTACTTCCCTGTAAGCTAACCACCCTCCCCTCCCTGCTTCGAGCACCGCTTGCAGAGGCAATAAAGTCATTGTTACTTCACATTCATGCATTCTTTATTAATTCATCACACAAGTAGGGGGATAACTGCCAAGGTAGCCTGGGAGCGGTGAGGGAGGAGGGAAGCGCTGGGTGCGGGAGGAGGGAAGGACAAGGACACACTGCAGTTTAAAACTTTAAAACTTTAAAACTTGAACTCTTATTGAAGGCCAGCCTTCTGATGCTTGGGCAATCATCTGGGGTGGAGTGGCTGGGTGGCCGGAGGCCCCTCCACCGCGTTCTTGGGTGTCTGGGTGAGGAGGCTGCGGAACTTGGGGAGGAGGGCTGTTGGTTACACAGGGGCTGTAGCGGCGGTCTCTGCTCCTGCTGCCTTTCCTGCAGCTCAACCATACGTTGGAGCATATCAGTTTGGTGCTCCAGCAGCCGGAGCATCTACACTTGCTTTCTGTCAGCAAGCTGACGCCACCTATCATCTTCAGCCTGCCACTTGCTCTCTTCAGCCCACGATTCAGTCCGCCACCTCTCCTCTCGTTCATATTGTGCTTTTTTGCACTCTGACATTGACTGCCTCCATGCATTCTGCTGTGCTCTGTCAGCGTGGGAGGACATCTGGAGCTCCGAGAACATATCATCCCAAGTCCGCCATTTTCTCCTTCTAATCTTCACTAGCCTCTGTGAAGGAGAAACAGCTGGTGGAGGAGAAGGGAGAGGTGGTTAAAAAAGACACATTTTAGAGAACAATGGATACACTCTTTCACGTTAAATTTTGCTGTTCACATTACACAGCACATGTGCTTTCGTTACAAGGTCACATTTTTCCTCTTATATTGAGGGCCTGCTGGTTTGGTGTGAGAGATAACTCACGCAGTGCCAGGCAACAGATTTCGGCTTGCAGGCAGCCATGGTAAGCCACAGTCTTTTGGCTTTTTTAACCTTCTTAACATGTGGGAATGGTTTCAAACAGTAGCGCCCTCATTTCCCATACCAAGAACCCGTTGGGTTGGCCATTTAAAACGGGTTTGCAATGTAAAAGGCTGCGGTTTCCGGGTTAACATGCAGCACAAACCCAACTACCCCCCCCCCCACAATTCTCTGGGATGATCACTTCACCCCTCCCCCCTACCGCGTGGCTAACAGCGGGGAACATTTCTGTTCAGCCGAGCAGGAACAGGCACCTCTGAATGTCCTCTTAATAAAATCACCCCATTTCAACCAGGTGACCGTGAATGATATCACTCTCCTGAGGATAACAAAGGGAGATAAGGAATGGATGTTGTCTGCATGCCAGCAAACACCGGGACCATACGCTGCCAGCTTTGTTATGCAATGATTCCAGACTACGTGCTACTGGCCTGGCGTGGTAAAGTGTCCTACCATGGCGGACGGGATAAGGCAGCTCTCCCCAGAAACCTTTTGCAAAGGCTTTGGGAGTACATGAAGGAGAGCTTTCTGGAGATGTCCCTGGAGGATTTCCGCTCCATCCCCATACATGTTAACAGACTTTTCCAGTAGCTGTACTGGCCGCGATTGCCAGGGCAAATTAATCATTAATCATTAAACACGCTTGCTTTTAAACCATGTGTAATATTTACAAAGGTACACTCACCAGAGGACCCTTGTGTGCCCTCAGGGTCTGGGAGCACGCCTTGGGTGAGTTCGGGGGTTACTGGTTCCAGGTCCAGGGTGATAAACATATCCTGGCTGTTGGGGAAACCGGTTTCTCCGCTTCCTTGCTGTGAGCTATCTTCATTGTCTTCATCATCATCTTCCTTGTACCCCGAACCCGCTTCCCTGTTGCGTGATTCTCCATTGATGGAGTCAAAGCACACGGTTGGGGTAGTGGTGGCTGCACCCCTTAGGATCGCATGCAGCTCCGCGTAGAAGCGGCATGTTTGCGGCTCTGCCCCGGACCTTCCGTTTGCCTCTCTGGCTTTGTGGTAGGCTTGCCTTAGCTCCTTAATTTTCATGCGGCACTGCTGTGCGTCCCTGTTATGGCCTCTGTCCTTCATGGCCTTTGAGACTTTTTCTAATATTTTGCCATTTAGTTTACTGTTACAGAGTTCAGTTAGCACTGATTCATCTCCCCATATGGTGAGCAGATCCCGTACCTCCCGTTCTGTCCATGCTGGAGCTCTTTTGAGAGCCTGGGACTCCAGCATGGTTACCTGTGCTGATGAGCTCTGCGTGTTCACCTGTGTTCTCCACACTGGGCAAACAGGAAATGAAATTCAAAAGTTCGCGGGGCTTTTCCTGTCTACCCGGTCAGTGCATCTGAGTTGAGAGTGCTGTCCAGAGCGGTCACAGTTCAGCACTGTGGGATAGCTCCCGGAGGCCAATAACATCGAATTCCGTCCACACTACCCCAAATCCGACCCGCAAAGGCCGATTTTAGCGCTAATCCCCTCGTCGGAGGTGGAGTAAAGAAACTGGTTTAAAGGGCCCTTTAAGTTGAAAAAATGGGCTTCGTCGTGTGGACGTGTCCAGGCTTAATTCGATTTAACGCTGCTAAATTCGACCAAAACTCGTAGTGTAGACCAGACCTCAGTTTGGCACTCTAATCCTGTGGGTAGGGCAGAGCAGAGCTGGCTTTAGCCCACAGGCTTCTGGCTTGGGCTGACAACCAGTAAGCATCTAGCTCGTCCCGACCCTCAGACAGGGCGGAGCAACAAAAGATCTGACATCTCAATTTGGGCAGACCACAGGCAACTACAGGGGGAGGCAGCAGATCCGGGGGTGGCAGCAGATAGTGGGATGCAGGCCCACCTAACTGCACCGCATCCCAGTCCAGGGCCCTAACGGTGGCGGAGTGGTCTGCTACTGGGTAAGCGGGGAGGGTCCAACCAACTGTGGCAACAAAACTGGACTACAGTCTGGTTTCCCTGGGCTACTTCCTACCACAGTCTGGGTGGGGCAGTGTGTAGTCCATGGGTCCTCTGGCTCCTCTGGGTATACAGCGGTAGGCTGTCCCAGCAACTCCTCTCCAGAGTCACTCTCCCCCTGGGCAGGGCGCTGCACAGCACAGGTTCAGTTTCAGAGTTCTGCAGTGGAGTGGAGACGTTTGTCTCCTTCCTTGGATCTTGCTCAACTGAGCAGCAAAGCCCTCCCTTTATACTTCCTGTCCCACCCTGGTACTTCTGGCGGGGGCGAGGGGAGGGGCAGGGCAGGTTCGGTTCCACCCACTAGGATGAGTGTAGTGGTCCCTCGCTCTCAAGTCTGGAGGTAGGACACTGTGTCACACTACAGAGCCCAAGTCCCATTTTCAAAAATAATTTAATCACTTAGGGCTAGATTTTTACAGTTATTTAGGCAACTAACAATGCAAATAGGCACTGATTCAGATTTTCAAAAGCAACTAGATGCACCTAACTCATTTTGAAATCGACAGGATTTAGGTTTCTAGGTGCTTTTGAAAATCCCACTAGGTGTCTGTCTGCATCTTTACCTTTAAAAATGTGATCCTTAGGAACATAAGGCCCACTGATTTGCAGTGAGACTTAGGCTTCTACTCCCAGATCCTGAAAGGTATTTAGGAACCTATCTCCCATTGATTTCAATGGAAGTTATGCGCTTAAATACCTTTGAGGACCTGTGCATTAAGGCCCAGGTAAAGGTACGTTGGTGTTGCTGTGCTTAGGGTTACAGTGCCTAACTGATTTAGGAGCCTAGATCTCATTTTCAACAGAGATGTAGGCAGGTAGAAGCCAAAATCCCACTGACAGTCAATGGGATTTAGGCCCTTAAATGTTGTAAATGAGATAAGGGCTCCTGAATCAGTTATTTGCTGTAACGCTGAGTGCAGCAACGCATAAATACCTTTAAATATCTAGGCCTCAGTGTCCAAGTCACATTTGAAAATGGGATCCATAAAAGTAAACCAACTGCAAGAAAGTTTTAGCTCTTGCAAAATATATTTTAAGTTAACCAACTACAAATGATTTCAGATAGTATTTACAGAGGAAGAGATGCCTACACAAATGAATACAAAACTATTGCTGTGAGGAGCATTATAGCCTTGTAATTTACAAAACATCACTAACCTTTATTCAGGTTCACATTTTTGGTCAGTAGATTCATGCACTGATGCCATGCACTGTATAAGATTATGCCATGGGCACTGTAAACTGACTTCCCAGTGTCTCTGATGCATTGCAAATTTTATTTTTTCAAATAAATTAATCTTGTTTTAAAAGCGGCATTGATTGTATTACAAATAACAATATATGGGCCAACAGCCATTACTAAGGCTGTAAGTCTGTCTTGGGTTCTGATAACTTGAGTCTTACTGAGCTTTGCTCTTGCAGTTTATTATATTATCAGAACTGCTCAATTGAATTACAGCCTTGTAATGGCTGTCTGCCCATGCACTATCCTACATTTCAGTTATCTAATCATGTTCCTCCACTCAAATGAGGAGTAATAAAAACACTAAGTAATTATGCAGGTGACTAGAGATGTGTTCAAATACCTATGGGAGGTTAGAATAAATTCACGAGTCCAGATCATCATTAAATTTCCCCTACCTAAAGATTTTTTTTTTAAAGAGCCCTATGCAATGCTTTCCTAATATCAAAAGTTTGGAGCATGGTCCATGCTCCTTGCAACTTCCTACACTTGGAATGCTAGCTCCTCAGCTGCTGTATTGTGGGGTCGTTCCCTTGAGCTCCATGTTGGTCTGATCACGAGTAGGATACTAGAATGTTACCTACGTAATCAAGGACATGGCAACCCTGGTTAGTTTCAAATGCATAAAACATGCTTTTAAAGATTTCAGTTTAATTTATTTAAAAACCCACCAGGGATGAGATTGTCATGTAGCAAAAGTCTCACCTGGCATGGAAGACAAGTTTAGAAACATGGCTGTGTTCCTGACTCACTGGACGAGCTGACATGAAACAGACCTGGATTATAGTGGGAAAGTAAATGGTTGCTTTCTTCTCAAGCTCCATCTGTCACAGAGCTTTGGTGCACCATTAGTGTCTGTTCTAATTGAGACCATTCAGACACTTTCTATCTATCTATCAAGGTTTTTATGGTGCACCCATCAAGAAAGGGTCTGATACCCCCTCTCCCCCTGAGGCACAACACTCACACAGATGGCAAAATGAGCTTTAAAGGGAAATTATATAGTGGGATCTTATCTAGCCTGCCCTGTGTGAAGATTGTTTTACATCACAAGGTTGTTTAATTAGCAGAGAGACATTTGTACACAGGAATAGCTCCAGTTTAATTGGTGCTTTTGGGAAATATAGGACTTTGTTGGGCCACCCTTTGCTGTGGCACCTCATGTTGCCATCTAGGTTTAAACATTTCCCTGCTTGTAAAGCAGTTTGCTCACTAGAAGACTTAGCAAGTCTTTAGCACTTTAGTTAATTCAGCAGGAAGCCAGAATGATACAAAATATTTAGATTAGTAGTGTAAGACTAAAATTAATATTTAACATTTATTTAAAAAAGGCAAATGTTGAGGAGGTTGTTCAAAGGCTTCAACCTATTATATCATCCATCAAATAACCATGCAACCTTCATTCAAATGCTCCTTAAAACTCACTTTTTCTGCAGTCTTCACTGCTAATCCACCACTGAGAGATTTTAGTCATATGAAATGAAACACACAAAGGAATGGGATGGTATAAATGTTTTATTGGCATGAGTGTGGCAATGAGCAAGGTCAGCAAGTCAGTCTAAACGACTATTAATAAAATGTAACACCACTCCATATCTTCTGTATATAGCAAACAGTCCCCCTAATATATTTCAGAAATGTTAGAGTTTTTTTAAAATTATTGGGGCTCATTTTTGTATTCCTGTATTTGTAAAACCGGGTTTTCAGGTGTGCTCAGTTACCAAGGCTGAAGTCCTGACCCCGTTGCAATCTGTGGCAAAACTCCCATTGATTTCAGTGGAGGCAGGATATCAGTCCCTGAATCCAATCGTGAAGGATTCAGAAAAGAGCAAAATGACAATACATTTTAGAAATCTTGACAATATTAGCCAAAATAGCTTTTCTTTACACAATAATGCTGTGATGACAAGGTTCAATTCTTAGACTCATCCAGGATTAAAAGAAAGAGGTACATGTGCTATTGAGAATTCAGGAATATTTCCTTTCCATGGGGATACAGCTGTTTCCAGCAATATATATTGTGAAATACCAGACTATAAACCTGTCATTGGTGTACGAGCTATTATTGTCTATCTTGGGCTTCAAGCCAGTGTATGGTTAGTAAGAATTTCCAAATTTGAGGGAAAAAGCAAACATTTTAAGGGAGGTTGATTTAAAAACAAACAACCCCCAAACCAGCCACTATTTGAATCTACTCAAAGGTTTGCAGTGTTAGAAGTAATCCCGAGAGAGAGAAATTTGTGGTCAGAGAGCAAGTGAGGCGCTCGGAGATGCATGGTAAAGGCAGTATGTCACATGACTCTGCAAATTATCACAGAATCATAGAAATGTATGGCTGGACGGGACCTCAAGAGGTCACTTAGTCCAGTCTTCCATATTGAGACACGACCAATTAAATCTAGACCATCCTTGATAGGTGTTTGTCTAACCTGTTCTTAAAAACCCCCAGTGAGGGGGATTCTACAATCACCGTTGGAAGCCTATTCAAGTGCTTAATTATCCTTACAGTTAAAAAATTATTCCTAATAGCAAATCTACAGCTCCCTTACTGCAGTTTAAGATGATTACTCATTGTCCTTACCTTCAGTGGACATGGAGAACAACTGATCATTGACCTCTTTATAAAAGCCCTTAACATACTTGAAGACTGTTATCAGGTTCCCCCTTCAAATCTTTGTTTCTCAAGTCTAAACATACCTATTTTTTTAACTTTTCCACATAGGTCAAGCTTTCTAAACATTTTTTTATAATTTTTATTGCTCTCCTGTAGAAAAATTGGAGAGAATCCAGATCTTTCTTAAAAGTATGGCACCCAAAGCTGCACTTTAGCTGAGGCCTCATTGATACCAAATAGAGCAGAACAATTACTGTCCCTGTCTTACATATGACACTCCTATTAATACATCCCAGAATGATATTAGCCTTTTTTGCAACTGCATCACATTGTTAACTCATATTCAGTTTGTGATCCACTATAACTCCCAGATCCTTTTCGAGTTGTACTACCATCTAGCCAGTTATTTCCCATTTTGTAATTGTGCATTTAATTTTTCCTTCCTAAGTATATTACTTTACACTTATCTTTAGTGAATTTAATCTTGTTGATTTCAGATCAGATCTCCAATTTATCAAATCCTTTTGAATACTAATCTTGTCCTCCAAACAGCTTGCAACCCCTCCCAGCTTGGGAGTTATCCACAAATTTTATAAGCATAATTTGCACACCATTATTCAGGTCATTAATGAAAATATTGAATAGTATTGGACCCGGGACAGACTCCTAGGGGACCCCACTAGATACATCCTTCCAGTCTGACAGTGAACCACTACTCTTTGAATACAGTTTTTCAAGCCCTTGTGCCTCCACTTTATAGTAATTACATTTAGACCACATTTCCCTAGTTTGCTTATGAGTATATCATGTGGCACAGTGTAAAAAGCCTTACTAAAATCAAGATATATCATGTCTCCTGCATTTTCCACATCTGCTAGGCTAGTAACCCTGTCAAAGAAGGAAATTAGATTGGTTTGACATGATTTATTCTTCACAAACTCATGTTGGATATCACCCTATTATCCTGTAAGTGATTGTTTAATAATTTGCTCCGGTATCTTTCCAAATATTAAAGTTAGGTTGATTGGTCTATAATTCCATGTGTCCACTTTGTTCCGCTTTTTAAAGATAGGCAGTATGATTTCCCTTCTCCAGTATGCTAGGACACCACCTGTCTTCCATAAACAACAAGGAGTCTGGTGGCACCTTAAGGACTAACAGATTTATTTGGGCATAAGCTTTCGTGGGTAAAAACCCTCACTTCTTCAGATGCATAGAGTGAAAAACATCTGAAGATGCATCTGAAGAAGTGAGGTTTTTACCCACGAAAGCTTATGCCCAAATAAATCTGTTAGTCTTTAAGGTGCCACCAGACTCCTTGTTGTTTTTGTAGATACAGACTAACCCCCTGATACTTGACACATGTCTTCCATGATGCTCTTCCTGTTTTTTATCAGGTGGATCCCATCTCTTCCTAGCAGTCCTCCTTCACAGAACAACATCCCGTGGATGAGGAAGCTAAAGCCCTCCTGTCAACACCACTTGCGCAGCCATGCTAGGGTGAACAGATGTCCTGATATTAGGGGCTTTGATTTATATATGCAACCATAGCCCCCCTGTAAAAAAAGTGTTCTGATTTTTCACATTTGCTGTCTGGTCACTCTACAACAGGCACTCATCACCAGGATGTGTGTATCACTTCTGGGGCCCTTACCCTCAACCGAGAGGATAGAGAAGAACACAACCTGCATCCCTGACTCCACCCTGGTTCCCAGAGCCCTATAATCACTGCTGATCTGCTCAGGGTCATCCTGGCAGTATCACTAGTGCCGACGTGGATGAAGAGCATGAGATAGTGGTCAGAGGGCTGGATGATCATCAGCAACCTTTCCATAATGTCTTGGAGTCAGGCTCCAAGCAAGCAGCACCCTACTGGGATATCAGGTCAGCTTGGCAGATGGATATCTCCATTCCCCTCAACAGGATGTCCCTGATTACTAGCACCCTCAGCCTCCTCCTCTTTGGTTTGGTTGCTGTGAGCCTCCCAGCCTTCAAGGAAGATGACTTCTCCTCCTCAGCCATTGGGGTCTGCTTTTTTCCTCCTGTTTCCAGTACAGCATGCTGGTTCTTGACCTGGATGGATAGGGGACCAGATGGTGGGTGGAGCACTGTCTACTGCTCGAGGAGGCCAGCAGGGTGTGTCCTCTTCACAGAGCAGCTGGTTCTCCTTCCACCTCCAGTCCCACTTAGGTTGTCTAGTTGGGTAGCATCCTCCATCCCAGCCATCTCCATGTGCATCCTGTTAATGAAGCCCTTGTGCTCCTGGATGCTATGCAGATGAGCCACTTCTTCCTGCAGTTCTCTTACTTGCTTCCTGAGAGACTCCATCAGCGGACACGTCTCACACTGAGTTGTTCCCTCTGCCTGGCTTTTATCAGTGGTGACATGCCGGTCATGTCCCCAGCAAGTCAAGACCAGGCCTGGGTGGAAGTCGCCAGGGTCAGGATATCTGTCTGTCCAGGGCCCCCACAAGAGTTAGCAGTGGTGTTGGTACACCACCATTTTCCTTTCATTGTGGGTTCTTCCTTGCAGAGTACCTGCAGGTTGAAGAAAAAATACCTCCCTTCTTTTGTCTCCTGGCAAACTCAGCTGGCTAATGCCCTTAGTGTCCCAGCTGCCTTCATAACAGAGATGTTACCACCACATATAATGTATGTGTGTATAAATGTAACTAGGGTGGAGTTTTCAAAAACACTCCAGGGTAAAGACTCAGCTAGTATAAATTTTCAAGGCTCCATTGAAGTCTATGGCCTAACTGTAACCCAGTGGACCTACTTCAATGGAGCAAAGTTTGGCCAATGTGAGTACTTTTTATAATCTCACCCACAACTCAGATACATGTATAGTAGACACACTTGAAACATTCATTCTGGTTTTGGAGGCATTACCAGTTCTAGTGATATTCCCTATATTTTAAATCAGAGCTACTGCTAGAACCAGCTACACCTCTAAAACTGGAATGAGCTTTTAAAGCATGTCCACTGTATATATGTGTGTGCATGTGTTTATTTACACACACACACACACACACACACACGCACACACCCCCCCCCCAACTATTCCTTCTTTGTGTTTTTGATCTCATTTTACAGAATATGCCTTGTCACTCCAGGGATCATTTCCTTATACACCTCTACCCCGATATAACGCGACCTGATATAACACGAATTCGAATATAACGCGGTAAAGCAGCACTCTGGGGAGCGGGGCTGCGTACTCCGGTGGATCAAAGCAAGTTTGATATAACGCGGTTTCACCTATAACGCAGTAAGATTTTTTGGCTCCCGAGGTCAGCATTATATCATGGTAGAGGTGTATTTAACCCTTGAAATACCACAAACACCTAAACATTAGCATCTTTTTCCAGTGCCAAGGTTGGGTAGGGCCGAGTATGCACTCCTATGGCAGTATTTAAAATAGTAATAATGGTTGAGTCGGTATTTTGATCCAATTTTCCCCCTCAATCCAGCAAAGTGCTTAAATATGCATTTAACTTTAAGCACATGAATAGTCCCATTGGCTTCAATAGGATTATTCACATGCTTAAAATTAAGCACACACTTAAGTGCTTTGCTGGGGTCTAAATCTATTGTATATGAATCAGACAGTAAAAACAAAGATTAAATAAAAAAGAAACTCTCATTTTGACACTACTGCTTAGTGTTTCTCACTGTTGGAAAGGCACTAAACAATGCTTGCAGGCTGTACTAGTGGAAGTGGTCAGTGCAAAGCTTTCAATTAGTAAGTGTGTGTGTGGGGGGGGAGATTTACATGTGCAGCTTCCCACACATCATGAGAATATACACCAAAAGTTGATGTATGAAACAGGAAGAATAATGAAGAAAAATGACAGCATGCATACCCTCCAGAGAAGAGAATAAACAAGGTATGGCTTTGGTAAATAATTCCCTGCAGAACTCTTAGAAATGACTTACTGATTAATTGAATCAATCCATCATCCTTTTTGTGACACATCAATTTGCAGTCTTTTGTTGTTGTTGTTCTTTCATAGCTGCTGCTTTAAACCCATATCAGGATAAAAGGTTGCGTAGGATGTTAATATATATATCTAAACATGTATTGTATAGGAATCTGTTAGTTTACTGAGATGTCATTAGCTGAAACTTTTGTTTTCTGTACCCTCCAAGACTGGAATAAAGCAAATTGGGGGCTCCCCCACCTTCCTTAAATGAGACAGAGCATGTGATAGACAGTGTATAAATATGAGAACATCTCCATTTATTAGTTATTATTAGATTGGAGATGGCTTTTAAAAATCTAATATGAAATATATTAATATTAATTGATCTAAAATATTGAATTTAAACACACGTGGCGATTTGAATTAAAAAAACAACAACAAACACTCACTCTCTCTTTCTGCTTTTGCTCTGTGAAGCATTTGCTAAGTAGGCTAATCACCTGAGTGTATTTATGAAATTAGAGTTAGAACTGAACTCGATACTGCCCAGCTGGCTCCCCAGCTACAGGTGAAAAGGTTCCCGATTAAAGTGGAATTTGCTGGAGACGATACACACCAGAAAAAAGCAAGTACATTAGAGTATTGGATACCGGAGCCTCCTGAACCAGAAAGGCGCTGCCTATTGAAAAACGGGCAGGGCGAAGGGAGTAACTTTACCAGCTCTTAAGGGAAAGAGGCACTGAGTCTCAGCTGGCTCTGGCCACAAGATTGATTGGAATCAATACAAATAAGAGACTGATTCCGAGACACTGATTGTGAGACTGGGCTTCAGCAGCTGAATGAGCAGGAAAGCTAGTTCTTTTTCCCCTGGGAAGAAAGGTGGACTTGGGTGGCATGATGGCTTGCTACTGGGACACTGAAGAGGATGCTGTGGCTCTGATGGCTCGTGATAGTAACACTAATAAGGAGGCAAAACATGTCAAAGACCAGCTGAACCCTGAAAAGGGACCCGAGAAGCCCCCCCTGCTCTTATGTGGCTCTGATTGCTATGGCTGTCTGGGAGAGTGCCAAGAAGCAGTCCAGCTCTAGGGCACCAAAGCTGAGCAGCACTGAAACACAGCATACCAGGCTGCAATCCCACTCACTGAAGTTTG
Source organism: Trachemys scripta elegans (assembly GCF_013100865.1). Taxonomy (NCBI): domain Eukaryota; kingdom Metazoa; phylum Chordata; order Testudines; family Emydidae; genus Trachemys; species Trachemys scripta. The sequence goes on from NC_048300.1 coordinate 111,471,030, forward strand.
GCTTTCCTGCTCCCCAGTCAGGAATGGTTGGATCAAACTAGGTTGTAACCGCTGAGGGGTAGAAAACCTAACAATGCCTGCCTCCACCACCTTGAACCCCCCTTTCCCCTCCCAGGTACTGCTCCCCCCACCAGCCTCACTCCCCCTCTTCCCTTTCAAGGCACCATCCCTACCAACAGCCTGACCCCGCCTTCCCCTCCCAAGTACTGCTCTCCCCACAAGCCTGACCCCCCCCCCATTTTCCCTCCCAGGTACTGCTCCCCCCCAACAGCCTGACCCCCCCCCCNCCAACAGCCTGATCCCTGTCCTCCCCTTCCAAGTACTACTCCCCCCCACCAGCCTGACTCCCTTTCCCCTCCAAAGGTGCTGCTCCCCCACACTAGCCTGACCTCCCCTCTTCCCCTTCCAGTCACTGCCACCCACCACCAGCCCAACCTTCCTCTTCCCCTCTGAGGTATTCCTCACCCTGCCCCATCACCACCATCCTCTTCCCCTCGAAGGCAAACCCCCACCAGATTGCCCCTCCTCTTCCTCTCTGAGGCCTTTTCCCCTCAACATCAACTTGACCCCTGCCTTTCCCTGGCTCATGACACCTAAAACCATGTCTTCCCAGGAGCATCAGTCCAGGGAGCCCCCCACCATCCCTTCCCAAGGTATCAGAAGCCCCTGCCTCCCCAAACCCAGTCCAGCTCCTTAGCCCTCCTTGCTGGCAAACCTTGGGTCCATCCTGCTTTTTGGTGCCAAGTGGAGCAGGAGCTGCTACATTGGACATTGAGGGCCAGCTCACAGAACGAGACCTGGGTATTGCTCCAGCAGCACTCCCAGAAACCATGGGACCTGCAGGCTGTAGTGACCCCATGCAGCAATGGTTGGAATGGGCTGGGGTTTCTTTCAACTTGTCACTTACATGTTACACGTGAACCTCCCCCACAGTCACATTGCAACCAGCAGTACAGAAGGAAAACTGGCGAGGCTGGTTAAAAACCAGCCAGCTGGTCAGGGGCCCTCCTGAGATTGGGGCCTCTGTGCAAGTGCACCTAGTGCACTTTGATTAATCTGGGATGATTCACTACATCTAGGAAGTAAACTCTTAGGGTGAAATCACTCCTCAACAAAGGGCCAGCATGAACTATACTTGTATAGGCCTTCTGCTGCAGCAGGGTTGAAATTCACCCATAAGGCACAATAATGATCTCCTCTGACAATGAAATTCATATTATTCCAGTTTTAAAAAGTGACCTACAATACATAGACACATCTCTAAGGCAAACAGCTCGTTCATCTACCTAGAGCTGGCTAAATCCCTTATGACATCACATTTGGCCCAGTTTTCTGGTTGGTAATTATCTACACACCAGTGAAGATTTTCCAAAAATTATTTGTTTTCTGTAAAGCTTTGACCATTTCATTATTAATATATTTTGATTTAACTACCATAACCAAGTACCTATGCGGCTGACATGATAGTAAAAACACACCAATGCATGCAAAACTACTAAACTCCAATCTAATTAAATCAAATCCTGTGGCCTCATACCACAACATAGCCAATATGAAAATAAATAACCAGAACAAGCAAAAGTATTTTTGCCCCAGTGAACCAAGAACTATATTAAAATATTACTGAACTATCAAGGTGTGCACGTTTATACAAATTAACAATATAACTTTATGGCTATAATCTACTTTATTGCACCCCAAAATTCTCTCCCTACTGTGTTACATCTACTTTTTGTATCACAGCTACAAACACAGCTATTGTGTTTTGCTATTTCTACTGTGCCAAGATTGATTAGACTCTAAGCACTTTGGGGCAGGAACTGTCTTTTTCTGTGTTTGTGAAGCGCCTAGGACAATGTAGTTCTGGTCCATGTCTAGGATTCCTAGTTGATGTCATAATACAAATAATAAATATAATAATTAGAGCATACTACTAACAATATGGGAATTTCACAGAGTGTGTGGAATTCAGTTTCTGTGATTATTACCTGAGTCACATGGTATGATTTTTTGGTATGTGATTGGATGTCCTAACCTTTATAAGCAGAATGCATGTCTGAAAAAAATCACTGAGGCTTTGAAGCTCTCTGGAAGAGGACCTCTATTTAAAGTGTGTGTGGGGGTGAGGGGGGCAAAGATTTCCCACCATGCCTGACCCTCCTCCTATCCTCTCAGGCTCCCCCCTCCCCCGCAACCAGCAGCCTGACCTCCCTAATCCCAGAGCCCCTACACCCACACCCCATCCAAATCTGAGTGAGTGGGCATTGCAACTTGGTGTGGGGGGTTGCAGTTCTGTCAGGATGTACCTGCCCAAATCTGAACTCTGGGTTACAGATGTGGGGACCCGCATGAAAGACCCCTAAGCTTATCTTCTACCAGGTTAGGTTAAAACTCTTCCAAGGCACAGTTTTCTGCCTTGGACAGATATTGCTGCCACCAACAAGTGATTTTCACAAATATTCAGGGAAGGGTCACTTGGAATCCTTATCCCCCCAAAATATTCCCACAAGCCTCTTCACCCCCTTTTCTGGGGAGGCGTGAGAATAAAATACCAACCACTTGCTTTAGCAATGTGAGCACAGACCAACCCCTTGTCTAAGGACTTTGGAATCAAAGGATTCTTTAAAAAAAGGTAAATTTTATTAAAAAAGAAAGAAACACACCTGAAAACTCAGGCTTTTGGGATTAAACACCAAAAATAACTTTCTTGGCGTTCAGCTTAAAGGTAACAAGCAAAACAAAAGCACCTGGAGTTAGCACAGAGAAATCCACAAACCAGAACAACCAAAAAAGTTTCCTAATCGCATCTCTCTCTGAACTCTTCCTGTGCTACTTACATATCTGGGGTTCCAAATGAGAAGTTTCTAGGTATGATGCTGATGATTTCCCATACCTGGCTTAAAGTTTACAGTTTGTTGCTGCCTTCCCCTCTCTCCAGCGTGAGAGACAAAGAAACAGCCCCCCCACACCCAGCAGTTTTTCCAATTTGAAAGGGTACAGCCTCCCTATTGGTTCCCTGGTCAGGTGCCAACTCAGGTGAAGCTGCTCTTAACCCTTTACAGGTAGGGCAATTAGGGTACAGCTCCTAAGGAGGATTCTATAGCTACTGACTGGCTGGGTGTCCCCAAAAGGGAGCTAACCCCCCCCCATTTATCACAAGTGTAATTCAGGTTTGGCCTGGCCAAAAAGTGACTGAGTCATGGCCATGGCCCCACAGCTCCAAGGCCTATTTAGCAATTAGGGAGTAGTAGGGAGAAACGGAGAGCAATTCCAAAGGTAATTTTAGGACGTCTTCACTACCAAACACACAAAGTCAGTATGTACAGAGGAGGGGTCCCAGCACTTATGGTGCAAATACATGAAATTTCATGAATATCAATAATCACATGTAAATATGCTGAATTGCACCTGAATACTTGTATAACCATGAATAAAAGTGCCTTCCTACACATTTGTACAAACATAAACCAGTCACTTGAAAGTTTGAGAGAGCGAAAGAGAGAGAGTGAAAAGAGGCATACATGTTATCAGATTGAAATTCGAGTCTGATTCCATGAACTTGTTCACAAATACATTTTCCCAGAATCGTTCCTCTTGTAACCGTTGATATTTATAAGCTCTTTGTAGTCACCGAACTATAGCTTTTAGCAGATATTACACATTTGAAAAGGATTTCTACAAGGATTAGCTTAAGAGAAAAAGAAAGTCCTTGAATGTCATTGTGATTGCAGTGTTGTCAACTCTTGCAATTTTATTGCAAGTCTTATGATATTTGTTTTTTAAAAGGGGTCTCATTGATTTCTGTCTTCAATTGCTTGAAGCTTTGCCCTTATCCAAAATGGCTGCCACCCCTTTCCCCCCATTAATGTCAGTGGGACGGAAGCCACAGACTTCCCTCAGCAAGATGGACGCTACTCCCATTGTTTCCCAAGCTAGGCTTCCCTAGAGGAAGATGGTGGCCCATTAGGCATCACGTGAGGGCCAAGCAGGGGACAGGTGAATGTGGAAGTGCAGTGAATGAGGCCATGGAGACATCAGGGCTGAGCTGTTTAATATGCAAAAAAAGTGGCATGTTTAGTAGGGCCTGATCCAAAGCCCACTGATGACAGTGGAAAGACTCTATGACTTCAGTTAGTTTTGGACCAGGTCCATAAAGATGGTCTTTACAATTGATTTAGGAGCCAGATGCCAGATAAAGGGCCTGCTAAAGAAAGAATGTATATTAAAAAAAACACACTTCTGGGTTTCTGGAAAGGCAATTAGTGGCAAGAGATGTGTAAGGAACATATGTACTATGCTACCAGGAGCTCGTCCTTTTGTGTAATATCTTTGTTTTTTTCCCACTGTTTGCAGAAAAATATTTTGTTTGTACATAACTTAGGGCGTGTCTTCACTACCGGGGAGATTGATGCTGCTGCAATCAATGACAGCAGAGTGCTCTCTGGTCGACTCCGGTACTCCAGCTCCTCGAGAAGAGTAAGGTAAGTCGACCAGAGAGCGTTTCCCGTCGATGCAGCACAGTGAAAACACCACAGTAAGTCTACTTAAGCTACGTCGACTCCAGCTACGTTATTCACTGAATTAGCCATGTGGCTAATTGTCATCTAATCTGGCATTAATTGTGTGCCATTGTTCTCCAAGTTACAATACATGCTGATATGATCCATGCTCCACACTATGATGCAACCAAACAGCTGAGAGCACCTGACAGAAGAACAGGAACACTCTTTTGCCATGAACTGATGGCCTCAGTCCAGGTTCAGTCACATTGGTGGTTTCAGTCCAGGGTCTAGTGGACTAATTGGTACTCTTATTGGAAGTCTGAGGATAAGGATAGCCAGCACTCAGTCAGTATGATACCTGTTCTGTGTATAAATAGATTATGTCAGTCTAAAGTGCATTTGTTACAAGAGCTGGATACATTTAAAAGCACATACTCTTTTCGGGAGTGTGTGGCCAGCATCCAATCTACATTATTCTCAAGTTGTAATGGAGCAATTGATACATTGCTGCCTGCAGCATATCTAACGAGCAGAGTTCTTTTAATAAAATCTGGTTTAGGCTCAATGTCGATTCAGAGAAGTCCATAATCCATATACAATACAAGGGGGCTGTAATAGTAAGGGAATGACTAGAATACAAACCTGATGAATGCATGAGTCACCTTCAGCCAGGTTTAAACTCACTACACGTCTTCGCAAGAACAAACTTGTTTTCTGATTAATGAAGTTTAAGAAGAAAAATACAGACAATTAATTCTTTCTGGAAAATAAAAATGGTCCAGGACTTCAGGTTTGATTTTACACTGAATGTTGTATAGCATTCTGAAGGTATATTAAAGGTTGTGTATGTGAGAGGGGGTGCTTCACTGTTTTTGCGGGGCGGCCATCAGTATTTAAAAAGATTAAAAGCATCAGCTTCAGAGTTAATAGATAAGCTCCATTTAGATACAACCAGGAATCACCGCGTATAACATTTGTAGTTTATAGTCTGGCCCAACCCCTTCCAAAATGCTACACAATAGCTGAGTACCATAACCAGCATTCTGGGACACAGATCTTGTCCTCTCACATGTCTGAAATGTATCATGTACACACTACCTATGCACAGAACAATAATAATGAAAGGATTAAAATACCCATACAGAAGGCCACTCTTCCTAAGCAATCACCTATCTTAAGAAACCACCCTGAAGTATCCCTAAACATACTGAATAGAATTCTGGGCCACCTTTATTAAGCACGTAGTTTTTGTGAGTCCCTTGAAGTGGTTGCTTAAGACATATTTTCATTTTATTGTGTTATTTCACTGTATGGGCAAATGAAGCAGCATTTTAAAAAATGAACTGCAGTGGAAAAATCCATATTACATAGCTCCCTCTTAACAAGGATTACTTAATACAGTACTTAGCACTGTTGGTAACTGTAAACCTGTCATAGACTTAAAATTCCTGATGAGTAGACAAAATAAAAAGACATTTTCTAAATGACAATGCGTCTATTTCAGCCAGCCTGGTAAAAGAATCCTTTTAGTGTCAGGAGATAATGAAAATACGTGTTACCTATGACTCAGTTAAAATGATGTCATGACCTGGCACTTTCTTTTCAGCACTGACACATCCATGTATTGCACAGATTAGGATGGGAATCTTGTAAATTTAAATGGAGTCCTCATTCTGTATTGCTGCTCAGCCAGGAACTGTAATTCTAAGTTTCTTGCAAGTTGTGAATAGTAGCAGGGGGCCATGAATAGCTTGGAAACCTATATTTTTTCCATTTTTTTTAATTCAAATTACACTAGTAAGTAAAAAAAAATCACTTTTGTTAAAAATACATTCAGAATTAACAAACGCAAAAAAGAAAAAAGACACATTTGGATTGTAACTCTTGCCTTCTGAATATTTAGCTTTATAACAAAAACCCAGCCTAGAAAAATAACATTCTTTACTGGATTTTGAGGCGGATACAGCTGTACAAATCAAAAATGTCATTCCAGATATTCTCACACTACTGTGCTCCAAACTGCTTCCAAAACATCATCCTTTAGTGTAGTAGTCAACAGTCCTGAAATACTAGTGCTTTCACTGCAACTTAAGCAGGAATATGAATGCCTACTTTATATATGTGTATATATCTCTATATACTTGAGTGTATGTATACATATGTGTGTACATATGCAATATATAAATATACACACATTATTTATAATACTTAGCACTTACATAGTAATTCTAAGCACTGCACAAACATTAATTAATCCTCACAATCACTATGTGAGGTAGTTATTATTATTCACATTTTATAGTCGGGGGAACTGAAACAGAGAGATGTTAAGGACAAACTTTTCTAACTTAGATGCCTAAAGTTAGGCTCCTAAATCCATGCTGAGGCACCGAAATAAATTGCTTGACTTTCAAAGGGCAGAGCACTAATAGCTCCCATTCAATGTGAATGGAAAGTCAATGCAAGCCATGACTGCTCAATATCCTTGAAAATCAGGCCACTATTTAGGTGCCTAAATACTTGAGCTGGTAAAAAAAAATGTAAACGAAAAATGCAGTTGTGTTAAAATCAAAATGTTTAATTGGAACAATATTTTTGACAGGAAGAAGTGAAAATGAATTGTTTTGACTTTCTCGTTTTGTTTAGACATTTTGATTAGTTTCATCTGGACTTTTATATTTAATTTATATGCATATATAAACATTTAATTTTTAATCAAATATAAAAGTCTAAAGGAAATAAATCAACATGATCAAAACGAAATGATTCAACAGCAACACCTTGTTTCAATGGCCTCAACGTAAAATTTGTCAGATATTTTTTTTTGCAAGAAATTTCAGCTTTTTTTATTCCAAATGAAAAAAGTTTGAACTGTCGGAATTTCCCATAGAATGGAAATTCCATTTCCAGCCAGCTCTACTAAATATAGATTTAGGGGGTCTAAATTTAGGCGCCCACATAGGAAATTTTTTGAAGAAGACACCAATTCAGCCAAAGACGTTAAGCATGTTTTTAAGGGATTTGCTGGTCCAGGGCTTAAGTGACTTGTCTATGGTCACATAGCTTATCAGGAACTCAGGAATTCCTGGCTCTTAGCTCCATGTTCAAGCCACAACATTATGCATCTTCCCTCAATATATGTAGGTGTGTATTATATATACATACATACATACATGCACACATACACACACACATATATAGAAAATCTTACAGAATTAATGTAAGTATAGTTCCTAAACCTGTCTTGTATCTTATTTTTAGTGGGGAATGCTTGTTCCACTGTCATTGTCCAGATTTATTGTTTGTGACACATTACATTCATGCATACACAGCGAAGGGCGCCAATTTCTATAGCAATGGATAAGTAGAGTTAGTGCACAGGGCAACAGTACCTATAAGCCACAGAGACTGTGAAGGTTTGGCAAGCTAGGAAAAGAGTCGCTTTGTGACGACTTGCACCTTTCCAAGCACTGAACACTCATGCCCTCAAGCACACGTGGCTGTCAGGTATGTGTGGCCGGTGTGTGCATTTGTCTGGGCGGTTTCTGAACAAAGAAGGAATGACAATTCAAGTTCCTGAAAAGCCTGAGCAAAATCTTTTTTTTTCTAATGAAAGCTGCCTAAGTGCTTGAAAATACAGATCAAATTCAGAACAAAACAAATGTTCCTATGAGTTCAGAATATGTCATAAACACATTGACCTACTAGTAAAATCCCCAAAGGCATCTTGTTGCCAACTACATAACAGCACAGTTTTTTTCAGCCACAATTTTACAGGAAGATAAAATACACATTCTAACACACAACGAATCCCCAAATATATCACAAAAAGTTCTCCAATATTTCACCAATGCAGCTAGTCCCTCCCCACTCTACGCCAACCAAAACAAACAAAAGAAGTTAGATCCCTTCCGGTGCAATTAGAAAAAAGAATGCTCACTTACATAGGATTTTCAATTGAAATTAGATATAAAAGAGTAAACGTAGCTAATACATATTCAGTTGGCCTCTGTTGCTAGAAATCTGCAGATGTCTCTGTAGTTAGTAAAAGACATATTTAGAGTTAGTTATAAAAGCACCTACAGTGTGATAAATAAAAACAGTGGGGTTATGAAACACTGTTGTTTATTTCCAGTAGGTTCAGTTATTGGTTTAATGAGGGATTCCCTTTACCCCTTTCCCAACCCCAGAGATCTATTTCTCTTTTAAGCATTATAAACTGTTTGTTTTCTTGACCATTGTGGAGGCTCATTAGTAAAGCACTTTTCAGTTAGCTGGCAGTTTTCGTACGTGGTCACTCTGGAGCTGCTGAGCAACAGAGCCTTATTCCCTGACACAAAAAAAAATCTTTCAGAATTAACAGCAGCAGGTTGAATCTAAAGGAAGTCGCTTCAGTAAGCCTGCACTGAGTTTCTCTGATGTGCAACTTAGTTGGGTTAAGGCAAGTATGTACTTGTACAGCCTTTAGGGCAAACAACTTGCTGTCTATTGGCTTCTGTTACAAGGTCATCATGGTATTTTTTAAATATTATAATGACTAAGGAGACTTGGTGCAAGTGGTCTCAGAAAGAACTGAATTGGATGAAATCATTTCATAACTCAAATAAGTAGGAATGAAGGTAGTAAACACAGGTAATAGCCAGCAGATGGCACCAATGCTTCTCCTTTTGAACCTTCCAAAGGCCTGGCAGTTGTTTTTGTGTATTCAGGAAATCCAAGAATGGGGTAATGTGCATCTCTGTCTGTACTTGTTGGAAAGAGAGGTCGAATGCACCTTTTGTTTCTCTGTCTCAGCGTATGCTCGTTCTTTTTTTTTTTTAAACACAAAGGTTGTTTTTTTGCTGTTTGTAGAACACAGGGGGCCATCCTGAAACAAGTTTTTTGAAAGGTCCTTCAGCCCCCACACAGAAGTCACCTTGTTCATTTTGACCTAAACGAGAGACAAGGGAAAAAACGATATTTGTAACCAACTAATAGATGGATTGATGCATCACCTCCCTTCACTTCAGGCACCCACTAGACTGGAAACATGTGCAACTAGCCTTTCCAAAACAACCTCCTGGAAACAGAGATCACTTCCTCTGCCTTAATACCCCGTTTGTATGGTCAGACAGATTGAATACATGTGTGCACAGAAAGAAAGGACAGGCAAGTGATTTGCTCAAATAATCTCTAGCATCTTTTAAAATATTATCAAGGTATTTGATGCAGGTTCTCAAAACCTTGATTCTGGGTAGGAGCAGTATTTAATTATGTAATCCTCTGAGGCTGCTGACCATGTGTAACCTGGAGGATGACCTGAACAATAGTAATCCAGCAAAATGCAGATGCCTTTAGAAAAAAAAAATGGTTTGGTACATAGAACAGAATGGCTGAAAAGCAGCTGCATAGTTAAGTCACCTGTGGCTACCTCAGCAAAGTAATTGTGCAAGGTTTTAGCTGCACAGCTCCAGCTGACTTTAGTAAGAGTCCTATGGCTAAACTTGTATTGGTACCAGTTGCTATACAGGTGTTCAATGGTAGTTTACTTGAGTGAAACTTTGCTCGTATTGTTTAAATTATTCAAATATAAGTCCTAATTAAGGTATTTCAGCTGAAAGAGACAATCATATCATATCATATTCATATCACTGTGATGAATTGGGCATTATGAGGCCTGCTACATATCAGGGGCCCTATTCTGCTGATTAGACCTATGCCTTGCTTACATCTGCTCTTCAGACAATGTGAATGGCAAAATGGCACAATGTACTTTAGTTCTTTGATCTAATGTATGTGAAATTAGTATTCAGTCACCCGGACATGTAGCTGCAGCATTAGGCTAGGAGACCAATACAGTCAGAGTGATTATGCAATTTTAGCAGGCAGAGGAAATTGGAAACAGAGAAGGAGGCCAAACAACCAAACTAGAGATGGACCAAACCGGGTCACTGTATCCAAACCTCCTCATTCTTTGGGGACATTTGGATTCCTGATCTGAATTTCAGAGCTCAGGTTCCTCCATAAAATAAACTGCATGTAACCAAAAAGCAAAGCCTACAAATATTTCTGTGTAGCATATACATGACAGATAACTCAGGCTCACAGACCTAATAGAATGACAAGGAAATCTTTACTCAAGGAACAATTTCTCCAGTGCATTAGGCTTCAGCATCAGACAGGGATTTTTTTTGTTTCATCTCTTCTTTTCTTGAACAAACATGTTTATTGTGAACAACATAGGGAAAATCTCTTTCTATTTACTTTCTATTTGCATTGCCCGCCCTCCGACGTTCTCCCAGGGCAATGATCACACAGTGCAGAACCATGTTCCAAAACTCAAAGTATTTTTTTTAGGGCTGTCAAGCGATTAAAAAAATTAATCGCGATTAATCGCACTGTTAAACAATAATAGAATACCATTTATTTAAATATTTTTGAATGTTTTCTATATTTTCAAATATATTGATTTCAATTACAACACACAATACAAAGTGTACAGTGCTCACTGTATATTTATTTTTGATTACAAGTATTTGCACTGTAAAAAAACAAAAGAAATAGTATTTTGCAACTCACCTAATACAAGTACTGTAGTGCAATCTCTTTATCATGAAAGTTAAACTTACAAATGTAGAATTATGTACAAAAAACTGCATTCAAAAATAAAACAATGTAAAATTTTAGAGCCTGCAGTCCACTCAGTCCTACTTCTTGTTCAGCTAATCGCTCAGACGAACAAGTTTGTTTACATTTGCAGGAGATAATGCTGCCTGCTTCTTGTTCACAAAGTCACTTGAAAGTGAGAACAGGTGTTCTCATGACATTCATAGCCGGCATCTCAAGATATTTACATGCCAGATGCACTAAAGACTCATATGTCCCTTCATGCTTCAACCACCATTCCAGGGGACATGTGTCCATGCTGATGATGGGTTCTGCTCAATAACAATCCAAAGCAGTGCGGACTGACGCATGTTCATTTTCATTATGAGTCAGTGCCACCAGCAGAAGGTGATTTTCTTTTTTTGGTGGTTCGGTTTCTGTAGTTTCTGCATTGGAGTGATGTTCTTTTAAGACTTCTGAAAGCATGCTTCACGCCTCGTCCCTCTCAGATTTTGGAAAACACTTAGATTCTTAAACCTTGGGTCAAGTGCTGTAGCTATCTTTAAAAATCTCACATTGGTACCTTCTTTGCATTTTGTGAAGTCTGCAGTGAAAGTCTTCTTAAAATGAACATGTGCTGGGTCATCATCCGAGACTGCTATAACATGAAATATATGGCAGAATGCGGGTAAAACAGAGCAAGGGACATACAATTCTCCCCCAAGGAGTTCAGTCACAAATGTAATTAACGCATTATTTTTGTAACAAGCATCATCAGCATGGAAGCATGTCCTCTGGAATCGTGGCCGAAGCATGAAGGGGCATACAAATGTTTAGCATATTTGACATGTAAATACCTTGCAATACCAGCTATAAAAGTGCCATGCAAATGCCTGTTCTCATTTTCTGGTGACATTGTAAATAAGAAGAGGGTAGCATTGTCTCCTGTAAATGTAAACAAACTTGTTTATCTTAGCGATTGGCTGAACAAGAAGTAGAACTGAATGGACTTGTAGGCTCTGAAGTTTTACATTGTTTAGTTTTGGAGTGCAGTTATGTAACAAAAAAAAATCTACATTTGTAAGTTGCACTTTCATGGCAAAGAGATTGCACTACAGTACTTGTACGAGGTGAATTGAAAAATACTATTTCTTTGTAACCAAAAATAATATACACTTTGATTTCAATTTCAACACAATAAAATATACACCTCTACCTCGATATAACGCTGTCCTCGGGAGCCAAAAAATCTTACCGTGTTATAGGTGAAACCGCATTATATCAAACTTGCTTTGATCCACCGGAGTGCGCAGCCCCCCCCCCGTCCCCGGAGCACTGCTTTACCGCGTTATAGCCGAATTCGTGTTATATCGAGTCGCGTTATATCGGGGTAGAGGTGTATATGAAAATGTAGAAAAACATCCGAAATATTTAATAAATTTCAATTGGTATTCTATTGTTTAACAGTGCGATTAAAACTGCAATTAATCATGATTAATTTTTTTAATCGTGATGAATTTTTTTGAGTTAATCGCGTGAGTTAACTGCGATTAATCGACAGCCCTCATTTTTTTGGATTTCACTGGCACTAATTCGAGTGCCACCAAGCAACTCCTACTGTGCAGTTTGCCTTCCATGCCAGTTCTTCCATTTTTGGACTATTCATTTCCCTCGTCTTATCATGCAAAGCCCGTGAGCACACTCCTGTCCTATTGTCTGAAAGTGGGCACTGGCATCTTCAACACAGAATGCCATGAAGCTGCTTTGTGGGGTATCAGCTGTGTTAGCCTGGGAATGACGTACACCTCTACCCCGATATAACGCGACCCGATATAACATGAACTCAGATATAACGCGGTAAAGCAGCGCTGCGTGCTCCGGCAGATCAAAGCAAGTTCGATATAAAGCAGTTTCACCTATAACGCGGTAAGATTTTTTGGCTCCCGAGGACAGCATTGTATCGGGATAGAGGTGTATATGGATACCGGCTCTGTTTGGTTCTATTTAGACTGCATGTTTTCGGGCAGCTTTTATAGCCTATTTCTATGGTCAGACAGTTTGTAAATGAGTATGACTAGGAAGGAAGGAAAGGAAAATGATTTGTACACAACTGCCTGTCTTTTGAGTCTTGTGCAGTGCGGAGCACATTGCTGGCATTTAAATAATAAACATAATAGATATTTAGAATACAAATAAAAATTCAGGTTGATGGAATTCTCCCATCATAATCCACAAAATCAATCAGTTCCTGTGAACAACTTGCTGGTGAAGGCTAACAAATACCTTGGAACTGCACAGATGTAACTAAGATGTGGGGATGAATCTCTGCACTCAATATCGAAATCCGTGCTGTAATCCACAATTCAACAAGCTTTATGAGCTCCACACAGGAGCAGCCATACTCAGATTAGATCCCTGAACATTTATATTGTCAGAGAAGAAAGTATGTCCTCCTTTGCTTTTGCACAGTACCTAACAGAATTGTACCCCCACCCTGACTGGAGCCAATAGGTGCTACTACAACATAAATAAACAAATATCTGCCTCTGATACCTAGTACTACAGAGGAAGGCCACCTCTCTTCTCTCTCTGCATAGACACAATGGTGCATATCCTCAGGTCCAGCTGAGCTGCATTCAGTGCAAGAATGGAGAAAGGAGACTGCATAGGTGGCTTTAAGTCACCTTTATGTGCCCTTTATGCCTGGCATAAATTAGAGCAGCCTTAAAGATGCTTTAATTTTGGTCAGGCTGTCCATAGCTCCAAGGGTTTATTTCAGCAGCCTGGGAGCACTGCATGTAGGAATGCCCAAACCACACTCCCTCTCTACTAGGAATCTTCCTTGCAACTGGAGGCCAGGAAGGTGGATGGTGTCGGAGTTTCTAAGGCAGCTCTGCACAACCTGAAGATTTCCTCAAAATGGATTAATCTAGTCCAATGTATTTAGCTAATTCCTGCAAGTGATGAAATTATACATACTTTGAAGAGTGGGATTTGATTAACCATATATGTCCAGAAAACATACCGCCTTGTGCTGTGATCCTGGAAGATTTCAGAAACTAAGCAGCACTGGGATGGATAGGGGACCTCCAAGGAAGTGCTCAATGCTGCTGGAAGTGGTGTTGCTGATTCAATAGATGGTGCTCTTTCCTCTAGTTCAGTGCTGAGCCTAGAACCCAACATGGTGTTAAGGGGAACTGTGATGTTTTCATATAAGTTACAAAATTTAGGTCTTGATCACTTGTGGTCAATAATGAGCCCATGGTTTGTGCCTGATTTCAGTTTAGGCAAGGGGGATGTAATTGCCCAAGTCAGAATTTGATCTGCATAGTAATCCTCACTGGCAAACCACATTCTGAGTTGAGCAATTACTTTCAGACTATCTAAATTCTCCCCTGCAGTTTAAACTGAACTCACTATTCTTTTTCATGTTTCTTCCTGCACCGTTGTGTCGTGTTTCTGTGCACTGTTAAACAGCTGCTACATTCCAACCCAGAGATGGTTGTATTTCGCTGACAGCATATTTAGCAATATGTACATATCCTTTACCTACTTCACAGGGGTCCTGAGGGGTGTTGATTGTTTGTAAAACAAAGAAATCTTCTTGGCCACACACAGTAGTGTGAAGTCTAGCTATTTTAAAATTACTTTTCCTTTGAATCCTATGGGGTTAATATTGCTGTTCTCCAGTAGACAAGAGCCACGGGGAAACGAAAGATACAAATAACGCTTTAAAGCAACCTAATGTAGTCTTCTGTTATCATTTCAGGGATGCGATTTCCACTAAGTATTATCTTAAAAAGTGCTACGAGCTAGTCAAACTGCAATTTGATTAAACTGAAATTTGAATTTGTCACTCCACTATCTAATGATCTGCCCACGTTAACAGAGCTGAAGGCAAGGCATTGCTCCAGGATACACATGTGTGTGCTCCTGGCCTGCCTCTGCAGTATGCAGTATAAGGCTGTTGCCACATGCTGTCAAAGATGGTTAAACATTGCGGGTAGAAATTCTATAGAACCTTGATCAAATACTGTACGGTGAGAGGGAAACATTACATGTCTTTGTTTGACTGTCACTGGGACATGACAATATGCCTTCTCTGGGTTTATTGGAAACAACATCAACTTACATACTGATTTCTGTCTTTTAGTGCAAAGAAATCACCTACATTCTAGCAAGAAAGCAGTACTGCCATAAAACAGAATTCAGTTTTAAAGATTCACCATATCTTTCTTTGTCTCAGCTACATGCTTTAAAATTTATATTGGCTTCTCTTTTCTATAGCTCCAGTGTTCCTTCCACTCAGTGTTAGCAGGCTCTGTAAATGCAATCAACTACTCTTGAAGAAGAAACACTGAGAGCATAAAGAGAATGGGATAATATCTCAGCTAGAGGGCTCCATATGTTGATGACAATATATAGTACACTGAGAAAGAAATAGGATTAGAATTGTTCTAAGTACCCATGAGCCACACAGAGTACAAGGAAGGAAATAACATTTTCTAAATGTACAACATGATGCCCAAAGTGCAGGTGAAAAATCTTTATTTGAGCACATACAGATGGGAAGCTGAAGCTGGGCTGGAATGGGAGCTATGCACTATTGTAATTTAAGTCTGTTAAAATCCCCCCAGAAACTAGCATGCTTCACAAAGGGCCAAGTTCTGAGCATCCTCCCAGTATGAGGTCCACAACCAGTAATTAAAGAAGTAAATACCAGACCCACATAAATAATAATGGCTGCTCGTTCATCAGCAGATTTCCTTTTAAAAAAGTAATTACAAGATTTAGTTAAATGTTTCCATTACAGTTTGAATGGGTACTAGGGTTGAATTGATGTTGCCTAGTTATGTTTAGTTCTCTCCTTCAGTACAAATGATTGGAAGAGAAAAGGGACAAAGGAAATGATGCCCTCTTGCAAGTCATCACATGCCATACTTTCACCTAATGAGCTTGTGATATTAAACAAAACCCCAAAGTTACACCTTTGCACTGCAGTGAGGCAAGATTCACCTGGGCAGTAATGAATCTGTGACTTGCTTTCTGCTTGGCACTAATACAGGTGATGTTTGTAAATCATTGCCATGTTGCAGTCTAAGGCTGAGCAAGGACTTCAGTGAAAATCTGCTCCAGTCTTTTGCTTTTGCTGACATTTTCTTTTCCACTCAACCCCAAAATGTATCAGCTTGTATTTCTAGGCAGTGGAGGGAACTGTCACTCGCACAGTATAGTCAAAATATACCATAAACTGATTTCAAAAGCAACATGCCAGTAAAATAAAGAAAACAGAAGTGAGGAGAGCAAAGAAAGTAGAGGGACACTTCAAAGAATAGATGCTCTAATGAGAGAAATGCTAACTATGTTTGCTGCATAATATGTTTCTAAACCTCTGATAAACTTAGCTAAAATCACCAGGCCAAATCCTTAGTCAGATTTTACTCAGGACTTGTCTACACATATAGCACTGCACTGGTGCACTGTAGCACTTAGTGAAGATGCTACCTACACCAGCAGGAGAGCTTCTCCCATTGGCATAGTTAATCCACCTCCCTGAGAGGTGGTAGCTATGTCGACGGGAGAAATCCTCCTGTCGACATAGCACTGTCTACACCAGGAGTTTGATGTAGACTGTAGTATAGACCAAGTCTCAGTCTGCCTGAGGGAGGGTTAGTAAAATCCATGTCAGGACATCAGTCTTATTAAAACAAATATGACACATGGTACCCCACCACAAGAAATCATTATGTTGCAAAGAAGGATAATGTTAGTGGTTAAGTGCAGAACTTGAATTCAGTCTATCAAGAAAGGCTTCTGCCTATCCTGAATTTTTAAGACACGTAATCTTTCAGTTTAATAATCCTTTAATATCTGCCTAGCACTCCATAGAATATCTTAGAAGTTAAGTACTTACATATACATGGGCTGTAGCTGTAAATGAGATGTCTTCTGTGGGCCTTGATAGCCGTAAGAGTCAAATCCACCTATGAAATCAACTGAAAGAGGGGAAAATTGCTTTCATTAGCAACATCTTTTCAGAAGAGATAGGCACTATCATTCAAGAACAAGCTTCCACACAGATTACTTTGGACAGACCCCCTAATAATCTTCTACTAAAATTAGAGTGACTATCTGTATAGAGGGTGTGGGGGGGTAAATGGGAGAGGAGAGGCAGTGTCTACAGAGACAGACAATGAGGGATTTATATAATCCATCTACACCAGAGAGAATTATGCATCACTTTTTTCTCAAGCAGACCACCTTATTGGAGTGTAAAATTACATTTTATCTGGATATTACAAATGCTACAAACCATTTATTTATTGGCATGGATGCAATGCAACTGACTGTGATTATTGTGTCAAGCTCGCTGACATACTCTGGTTCAGTGTTCTAGCAGAGAAAGCATATTGATCCTATTCTGTTTGAGAGACAGAAGTTGCTCTGATTCCCTGCTTTGACATTTGGGTTGAAATGCAGAGACAGAGACTCTACATCTACACTACGCGGGGGGGGGGGAGAGGTCGATTTAAGATACGCAAATTCAGCTACGTGAATAGCGTAGCTGAATTCGATGTATCGCAGCCGACTTACCCCGCTGTAGGGACGGCGGCAAAATCGACCTCTGCGGCTTCCCGTCGACGGCGCTTACTCCCACCTCCGCTGGTGGAGTAAGAGCGTCGATTCGGGGATCGATTGTCGCGTCCCAACGGGACACGATAAATCGATCCCCGAGAGGTCGATTTCTACCCGCCGATTCAGGCGGGTAGTGTAGACCCAGCCTTAGAACAATTTATCTGAGCATTGGAGATGGGACTTCACAGATCTAAGGATACTCCAAATACAGTGGAGGTCTATAAGTGGGAACTATTTTCCAACTCACACCACTGCTTACCCATGTTTATTTATTTTATATCATTTCTGGGACAATACAGTCACATCCGAGTCAGAGACTCCCAGTTTCCCATACTCAAGCGCTTTCTTTTAAATGGTGAAATATGAGGTCTTTGTGTCTTACTTAACTGTAGCCCTCATATATATTTGGATGCTATCTGCATGAAATATTCTAACCTACATATTGTACACTAGAGCAGCATAAATAGCTGCATCTACTTCAACAGGAGAGATTGAGAGATACCCACCCCAGAATAGCTTATAGCCTGGTGATTAGACCCTGCTCCAGAGTGGGGATTTGAACCTGCGTCTCCCACATCCAGGGTGAGTGCCCTAACAATTGGGCTATTAGGTAAAAAGGGGGCACTTCCCATCATTGTCGTTTTGTTAATGGAGGCTAAATCTTCTTGTGACTCTAGCCTGAAAAATCAGAGAGATTTGACATTTAGATGAACTATTTTGGCATTTTCAATTTTTTTTCGTTTCAATTGAAACAATTCATCAAAATCTACATGAATTCATGAAATGGTTTGACCCAAATAAATTTCAGCCGAAAAGTTTCACCTAGCTCTAGTGGACACCACCTTGATGTTACTTAGCAAGAGAGACGGCAAAGCTGCAAAGTTCAGATCTGGAACTGTATTTCCCCTAAGTACTGGGATGTCCTTGAGCAAACTGTGATTCTGAAGGTATCTGTATGCACCAGAAAGTAGCAAATTACTCTCTAATATAGGAAAGTCCCTTCTGATATGAATGCAATAATAAAATTAGAGTTCATCTGTCATTCCTTTTATAATTCACAAATCTGTATTTGAGATCTTTCATAGTGGACAACTTAAATACTGCATCTCACAACACATCATTACGAAGAGCTTTCACTCTAGGATAAACACTAACATATAATCATACTTAAACATACACATATCCACTTTCCCAAAACTCTAAACTATCCTTTTCGTAGTGCTGCGGTTCGCCGTCCCAGGCCAATGGGGGCTGCGGGAAGTGGCAGTCAGCATAGCCCTTGGCCCACGTCGCTTCCCACAGCCCCCATTGGCCTGGAGCGGTGAACCGCGGCCAGTGGGAGCGGCGATTGGTCCGAACCTGCGGATGCTGCAGTAAACAAACCGTCCCGTCCCGCCAGCAGATTTCTCTGATGAGCCGTGTGCCAAAGGTTGCCGATCCCTGGTCTAGCCCAGTGTATCTAAAAGATCACCTAAAGCACTGGAAAAAGGCCTCGGTCGACAACTTTGCTCCTCTGGCACAATGGTGCTTTCATCCATAAGGGTAAAGCTCATCTGTACAAGGGACAGAAGTTTCTTGGGGGTTTGTCCAAGACAGTGGAATGAACTCCCCCAAGAACTAAGGACCATCTCAAACCTCACCATTTTCCACTTCAAGAGCAAGGCAAACTTCTTCGTTTTGCCTTCTCCAACATAAACACATAATAGTATGTACATTAAAAAACAAATCAAAGCAACAACTTCCCCCACACCCCACGCCAACACCCAAATCCCTATCAAAACAAAACACTCCACTGCATTCACAATTCTTCTTTGGGTGAGAGGATGAGAGAGAGGATGAACTACATGCCACAGATGTTAGTTGCATTGTTTAATGCACTTGGATACTATGGTGATGGGGGTAGAATAAGAAGCAGTATAGACTAGAATGTAAGTAATCCCACTGTAATTAAAGGCACTACTTATTCAGTGAGGTGCTATTCAGCATGAGCAGAGCTAGCCCCATCCGGTCCATAATTAAGACCATTTGTACTGCAAAAAGGAGTAACAAAGACTATAACTGAATGGATTTTAGTGTGGATTACAGAGCTCTATGTTCACACTGCCCGGTCTTCTATGCTAGCCCCTCCAATTTATATATAGTGCCCCTTATGTACATGTGACTTCCTACTTATACCTGTTAAGGCACACATCTGCACTTCTCTTACATCAGCTCCGTATACTGCAGCCATTCACTCGGTACACTACAAATGAGGTTCCTAGATGCAGCCCTTGCACAGTGAATATATTCCTCCTCCTGGAGTATACAGTCACAATGCTAACTTTGTGACATAATTATTTCCATGGGAAGAGACACGTGTAATAAACACAGGCTTGAGATTTAAGGAGGACATGAATGAGCTCTTATTCAAACACAGATACATTCACAGATAAGGGTGACACAGGCCTTTGCTGGTATGTCTTGTAGTGAATTGCTTTTTGTATAAATGTTCTCTTTTTCAGCCTTCACCTTCTGAACAAAGAATTCAGAAAACAAGCTGTCTGGGCTAGATTGTCCACTGTTATAAATCAGCATAGCTCCACTGGCTTCAACAGATCTATGCCAATTTAAGTCAGCTGGGCGGACCTGTCCCTCTATATAGTATGTGTGTGTGTTCAGATGTATGTTGTAACATAAAGTTGTACTCTGTAAGTAATGACAAAATGACTCTGTCACAGGCAGGGATGCTTTGTTTTGAAGCCACAAGAAGAAATATCTTGAGGGACTTTCTAGGTTCTTTCCCAGAAAGCTAAACCAAAATGTTCAGAAACAAATTCCCAGCAATAAAAGGAGTTTGTGTGGGCTCAGAAAAAAAATGAGTGCTATTATCTCTGCATGGCAGTGTGTCCCTGTCTTTTGCTTTGTTGCACAAAGGAAACTCAGTGTGTAAACAGGCCAGATTACAAAGTGATATAAACAAGATGGGCCTATAGAGACAGCTCTGTTTTAACCAGACAGTACAGGCTCCCCACTTGTATATCCAGATGACAGTAGGGGAGAGAATATGATTGTGACCTTGTTAAAGGGATACAATGGCTCCTTACGTACAACAACAGTGCTGCAAGTGAACTAGGAATGGTGGGTAGTATGATATTAACTCTGATGCAGAGAATGCCTATAATTTCTTTGCAGCACATTTTCTTCATTGTGGCAGCATCTCAGTTAGCTCTGCAAAGCCTGTGGTGCCCAGACTGTGCTAAAAGCTCCCTATGGATTTTGAGTTAGTTCCTCAAAGTATGCAAAATGCTGCCCTTTCTGCTGGGCATTTTATCCTGGCTGTGCCTGAAAGGTCACTAAAAGTGTCATACTACAGATACACTCCTGGCAGCAGTAACATGAGATGAATAAAATAAGCCTCATTAGCTGAATCATTACAGATGTTTCAATTCCTAACCATATCCATCAAACACATTTTTGCCTACTATATTTTACTTTTATCTTGTATACCATCATTACCAAACTCAGGTCTTTAATCATGTTTTGCCTTCATAAACACACACACACACAATCCTACTCACATACCATATCAACAGATGAGATATACTGAGAGGCTTGCCTGAAATCTGGTAATGGAACATTTAACAATGAATAGCTCACTTTCATTTGTGAGTCTGAATCTCTTTCTTGCCTTGCTGATACTAACCTGCTCCTTGGTTTTAAGGTCAGGTTTACAAAAGCACCATAAACTCTTTCTAGGACATAACTGGGGAAGTCATGTAATTAAAATTGGTTATGGCTCAAAATAATGGACATATTTTCTATTAATACACCCACTAAAGACCTGATCTTGCAATCCTGGCACATAGTCAAAACTCCCATTGAAGTCAATAGGAGCTTTGAATTTGTCTCAGTCTGTAGGATGGGATTGTAAGTCTGAATTCGGTATTCAACTTCAGTTGTTGGACATTTGTTGGTGTGCAAAGAGCCTATTAAGCTGGGATGTGTATATCTGAACAGAAGGGGCCCCGTTTATATAAAAGAGTGAGGAGTTTCTACCAAGACCAGCAGGGAGGAACAAAGACATAATCAGATAGAGAAGTAGGCAGGAAATAATGTGGTATAATGTAGCAAAATGATGTCCATGCAGGAAAAAAGGGAAGACTATTAAAAGAAAACTCAGGTGACCGGACATCCCCCTCCAGCAAATAATACAAATGGCTTCAGTAGAGCTATGGCAATTTATACCAGCTTAGGATCTGACCCAAGAAGTTTAACAAGCATAGTTAGGAGCATGAGCCTATAGAAATAACACTGACATTATGGCGTTCATCAAATTTAGTAGGGATGTAAAATTCAGTACAGATTAAATATGAAAGGATACAGACTCTTGAGAGGAGGAGCGGGGACGAGTGGGTTGGAAAATAGCCATACATGTTACAAAAAATCATTCTTATCAAAACAAAATATTCCACGGTACACACAATTCTCCCCCTGGAGAGAGGCTGCGAGAGAATGGACCACACATGACAAATGTCAGTCACGTTACTCAATGCACTATTGGAAGGCTCTCAGCTACCACAGTGATGAGGGTGGTATAAGAACCTATCTGGACTAGACTAGACTACCGGATGTAGTTAAGAGCTGTGCAAAAATGCTGAATTTTACAAATCTTGACACAATTTACAAATGATTAATGGCGTGAAATTAGGGCCAATTTTATTAAATTTGAAATTAAAGCAGAAAACCAGAAGTCTGGCTTAAAAAATAAATAGAAAATCTATAAGCTAGGAGGAAGAGCTTCATGCTCTTGCAGGCTACCATTGCCATCTGGCCTTCTGCTAGGCTGTCTTGTGATGGCGTGATACTCACTGCCTGCCAACCCTACCCTAGCCTTACCCTTTGTATGCTGTGAGCGTGGCTGTTATGCACTGTTCAGCAGATAGGCAGAGGTTTGCTCTAATACAAATCTTCAAAAAAGTTTTCTTACAATGCTAATCGAATGCCATAGGCTTTGTCTTGTGGATATCGCAATTAAGACCCACAGAAGAGGATAGCAGAAAAGTGGCAGGGACAAAGAGCGTATCTGCCAGTTTGTGAAGCTGTGCCATTACCAGTGAGACATTATAGCAATAGATTGAAACTATGTAAGAGTTCCAAAGGGTTAGCAGAAGGAAATCCTCTAGCCATATTTCTCTGCTCTGGTTTTGATGTGCTCTCATAATTGCAATTTCATTCCCTTTCACAGCAATGGAAACCGTTCTTTGGCAGTCCCTTCTGGTAGCTCATGAATTTCCAGGTTTTCCAGCAGATCCTTATACCACTTAATTTGTTCTTTGAGACAATTCCCTGAGGGGCCCTCTCTGAGCCCTGCTGATCCCTGGCCAGCTCTTCCCTCACTCCATCTGGTATAAGCTAAAATCAGCAAAATCAGATTGTCAGAATTTTGTGTTATCACATCCCAATCAAGCTCCTTCCTCCATTCTGTTAAATGTCTCCACTCCCACTAAAATAATTTTAAAAATATATTTTATGTTTTCTCTTTAAGTATATCTCAGACAGGCCTGGGCCTTCTAGAACAATTTCCATTTGCTCTCCAATTTTTGTGCATGTGAACATTTCCAAAGTGTCCTTGAGATATTTTTAAATTGATAAAATATTTCTAAATTAGCTAAGGATTCCATAAGTTTTGCCCAGTGCCATCTAGAGGTAATGCAGGTTAACTAGGATCATCAGGGCACTAATAAAAGGAATTCTTAGGCGGAATTTGCTATAGGCCATCTCATCACAAGGGCTAAGCTGGTGATAAGGAAAGCGCAGACTGGGGCCATGCTACCACAATTATTATTTATTATTTGTATTATTGTAGAACCTAGGAGCCCCAGTCCTGGCCCAGGGCTCCATTGTGCCAGGCACTGCATAAACATGGGACAAAAAAAGACAGTCCCTGCCCCAAAGATCTTACAATCTAAATATAAGCCAAGAGACAAGAGATGGATAAAGCCACACGGGAGAGTAACAATATTGGTCAGCATGATGGGCTGTGGTCTCTGCACATCAATAGTGTAACGGATGTCAAGTTTTTTGTAGGCCTGACTGCAGAGGAGAGTTTTAAGAAGGGTGTAGAAGGAGGATAACGAGTTAATTTTGTGGATGTTTATGGGAAGTGCTTCCCAAGTGTGAGAGGCAGCAGGCAGAAATCACAAAGGTGGAAGATGGAGGCTGGCATCATGGGACAATCAGAGCAGGAACTGACATATCAATAGCAAATGAGAAATGATACAATACAAATAAACAAGCATAATAAGAATTAATAAGCATAACAAAGAGGAGAACTGGGCCCTGAATGTGTGAAGACTAACGAGGCAAGGTTAATGAAGAGCCATCCAAAAATTTAAAAGGAAAAGGCAAAAGTAATAAGAAATACGGAAACCTTTAGGGGGTGAAATAGACTAGACTAATGAACTAGACTAATAGACTAGAGAAAATGTAGCACAAAGATATGTGTCAGATAGGTCTAGGAACACCCAGGACACTACACAAAATCCAGTTTGACTCCTACAATGGGGAAAACACTAAATTGGACGGAATACAAGAATGCCAGACTGTGCAAGTGAGCAGACACACCTTGAAAAGTACAGCTCAATAGCTTTGGACCCCCAAACAAGGGATTTTGGAGGTTAGCTGTTCATATCAAACCTGCTTTAAAGAGTGCCAGACAAATGAGTGACAATGCTTTTCAGTTGAACTTGTTTGGAGCAGTGGTGACAAACTATACATTGCATTGAGTTAATCATATATGTGCATTCTCAGTAGGTAGTCCAGCCAATGTAGACACAACTCAAAGTCTCTTTAAACACAGCAGTTTGAATTAAGACTAGATGTCAAACTATTTGCTATTAGAGAAATACTGTACAGCGTCCAGTAAGATGTAAATCTGTATATCATGAATGGTTAACCTGAGTGTCTAGTCAGAACTGCAAAACTCCTTTGTTACTAACCCATTTCTATTATGGACTTGATAAAGTTGTGTAGGGCATTATTATCTTGATCTCCTTTCTTGAGTTTCTCCTCCAAGGACAATTACATCTGAGAGTAGCAGAGTAAGATTTTTGAAAGGGTTTGGGTGTAAAATTAATCTCTCTTTATAGAAAGGAGATTTACTTTGCATGCTCCCTGCATCTTTTCCAGTGCAATTTGCTTCTAAGGTGGCTTTTTATACTAGTGGAATCAATATAATATTTTAAGCAGCCTTATTTAAAAACACTTTTAATTTAATAAGATTCAGCAATGGATGATGAATGAAAAAAATACAATAATGTAAGGCAGATACATCCCCTTGGCTACTGTAATTCATTGATTTTATTAAACAGTATTCCATCGTGATGAGCCACCAAAATGGAAATGTTACTTCCTTCAAGCACTAATGTTATGTTATTTAGATATTTTTGAAACTCGAGCTTGACAATCCCCATAGGAGGCAGTGAGGGATGTGGGGGGAGGGGCAGGCAAGACAGTGAGGAAGAAGGGAAATTAACATCTATGAAGCCAGAGACAGCACCAGGTTCCCCCCACATTATTTTATTTATTTATATATTTTGTTTCACGCCACATCCCAGTCTCTTAGGGACTCCTTTAACATCAACTTCATTAGTTATGAAGGCAGCAATCCATAGCCAATTTTCCTTTCATGTCAAGCTTGTTCACATATAAACCCAGCCCTTTTGTTGGAAGCATTTGCAATTAATCCCGAAAACAAAGAAAATGCAAATCTTACAGTCTACTCTAACCAACCCTTCTGACTCAAGGTCCTGACCACCATCTATTATACACTAAAATGAATTGAAATTCCCACTTTGAACCTAACCTAATTTTCTAGTGATAATAGGCATGGATTCCCAGAAGCACTCTGTGCATCTTGATAGTAACATCCTAATTTCCTTTCCTGGTAAATGTTTTAAATAAGATTTTAGCACCAAAGGAAATTAACCTTTAAATTAATTGTAATTATAAAATGCCATCGCTGATTTTGTCTTCAGCCTAATTACTTGCTATTATTTAAACAAACTGCCCCTCCTCTGAGCTTTCACTTTGTTTCTCTCTCTGCAGCACAGTGCCAGCTGATCATACCTAAGGCAGCATAATGTCTGTGTAGGTCCTGTAAACACCTGGATAGTGTAGTTCAATTTACATGTCAAACACAACTAGTTTTTGTTTTTCTATCTGCTATTTATATACTCCCCCTCTGGCAGTTAAGGCTGCTTCCTAGATGTTTTCAATGTGTACTTTAGAACAAGTGGCCAAACCTTTTGGGATTCAGAGTGTTTACATCTCGCTGCTGGGGGAATGAGACGGTAAAAGCCAACCCTCTCTGTTTTTATTAGAGGCCACTTCTAAGGCTAGAACACAACTGAAAGTAATGAAGTGGGAATCAGCTATTGTTACTTTCAAAAGGCTGATGCTGTATAGACTTCCCAGTAAGTTTCCTACATGCTCATTGCTTGTGGTGGTAGTTTGGTTTCCCAAGCCAGCTTGTTGTAGGATGAAATATGTCAGACAGTGTCACGGGATTTCAGAAGCTCCAGTCTGTGTGTGTTTGCATCAGCATCCTGACAGCGGAAAAACATCCCATTGCTTTCCCCCTCTCCCTCTTTGGCTTCGCTTGCTTTATGTAGCAGTCACAGCACTAAATGAAACAAGTACACGGAAAAGATTCTAGCCAGTCAGTGGCTGTAAATTTGGGAGTGCAGTTGGGCCAAAGCACTTCGACAAATTTCAAATATATCTTTAGCCTCCCAGCCTCAGTCTGCTCATACAAGGCACAAATAGCTTGTTGAACAGGTGGGAAAACAGGTGCATGCATGTGGGGGGGGTCTCATATTTGTGTTTCAAGCATTGGTTTATAGCATTGGTTTATAGCATTTATTGAGAGTTTTTTTAATGCCTCAAAGAGCCATTCATGGGGCCAAAATAATGCAGGAGTCAGGCTTCCCAGGATATTTCAGTTCTTAGGTGGTAGATTTCTTTTGCATTACTCTGACCTGAGAAATGGCTTCCTGAGGCAAAACATATAAACACAAATATGAATACTGAGATAAACAGTCCTATTGGAGAAGGCACAGTTCTAGTGGAGACTTTTTCTATCCTCTTAGCCTCAAAACTCCCAATTCACACATCAGAGAGAAGCAAGGAGGAAGAGCGACAGATTTGCAATTTAACATTTATTACATGTTTCTGATTCTTTGTACTGTACTTTCAGAGCTTTTTAAGCAGAGACTAAGGCATAGTACTAATTCTCAATAATGCCTCACTAATCATACTGTGGGAGGCATTCGGCACAGAAATAAAGTAATATACAATAACAGCTTGGACTTCTATATGCCCTTTCATCCAAAGAGCTCAAAGTTATGAAGGCCTGCCAACACACCTGAGACGTATGTTAGTATTATTATTGTTTTGTCTTTACTCACCTGGTCTGTAATTATGCTGGGGTGTTCTTTTTATTAATGAATGAGAAACTGTTTTTATGATATTGCCTAGCACCCCAAGCACATTTATTATTATTATCCCTATTTTAAATATGGGAAACAGGTATGGACAGGTTAAATGACTTGCCCAAGGTCACAAAAAAGTCTATATCAGAGCCAAAAATAGAACACGGGAGTCCTGGCTCCCAATCCTGTGCATTCGCCAGAAGATCACATCTCTTAAAACTAACCAAATAAAATTCTCTTTTCCCATCCTTGTGAAATCATCATGGCACTTATCAGTTCATGGCTGGTATCCCAGAGCACCTCATTCTTTAACATTACAAATATCATTGATTTATGGGGGTTGTAGTATCTGTGACATTGTATTCTGGGATATCTTCAGTGAATCAGGAAGTACCAAGAGGTTTTCACTGAGGGGAGTAAAGAAATTAAAAAAGGTTACTTAGAACTTATTTCTGTGCCAAATATCCCTAAAAGTCTGGCTTGATGGATATTCAGCATGGAAAGCTGTCATTTTTGCTTTGCATTTCACCTTGAAATAACAAAAGAGGGAACAAGTTCTTAACAGGCAGTGATGTGGCACAGTAAGGTGAGAAGCCACAGTTGCCATATTTTAGATTCACCCCTGCTAGTACCGGGTGATGCAAAGCAGACCTCCCTGTGCTCCAGGACAGATAATAGTTCTACTGCTGTCTTCTTTGAGGGTGTGTTACAAAGGAAGAGGTCAGCTTTAGTTTGTAACTGTGGCTGCACAGGTGCCCCGGTGATGGATGGTGCTAGGTGGGGATGCACTGCACTGGCACATCCCCCTGCTGTCTCAGCTGCACCTCCTCCCTAGTCAGTGCTGCCCACCTTTGGGCTCCACTGACCCCCTTACCACTCCTCGTCCACCAGCAGAGGAGAGGTTGAGTCTGTTGAAAGTTGGTGCGGGTGCATTCCAGCTAAGCAGCCAGGTTCCTTGTTTAATTTCCTGCAGTATAAAAATCCCAGGAGGATGTTGTTTTATTGATGCCATTCCTGTTTTTCTCACTAAGTATCTGAATATTTAATAACATTTTTGAAAATATGTTGAATTTACTTTACGGAAGGCAGCTAACAGCTTATAGCAGGGAGCCAAACTGCTAGTGAGCAAAAGCCCATTAAATGAACATTTCAAAGTATTAAAAATAGTTTGTAATCTTTTAAAATTGTAGCCCTAATAAGATTTCAGGAAACAAATGAGAAGCTCTGGTAAGTTTACAGCTGTTGAATGCAGCCAAGCAAAGATAGCTGTCAACATTTTCCTGGTTTATTTTTTTAATTGCTGCACTAATAATGCTAATGAAGTTAGAATGACAATCACTGAGTCATACCAATGGCAATAGGGCAAATGATGGAGAGGAGTAATGGGAGGCCCAGCTGGGGGACTCAGGCCCTCCCCTCTTCCCAGATCTAGACCTCCAGGGGAATTCCTCTCAGAAGCACAAGGCTTCCAAGTTTCAAGTCTCCCTCCCTACTTGGGCACATGAAACAGGAGGCAGAGCAGGTCCCACAGAAGCAACAGGGACTTATTCAGCCACAGCCAAGAGTAGCATTAGGAAGGCAAGGGGTGAGGCACCTTCACAGCCCTTGGACATTGGGGATGACAGCAGGGTGTTTATTACCATTAGAATGTTGGCCATTCTTTTCTGTCTGCTGATTGGTTGTTTGTCCCCCATCGCCTTCCACCCTACTCTCCTACTGTCTCCCTGCTGCCAGCCTTACTCTTCCTGCCCTGGATGTTTCTCCCCCCAAATTCTCCTTCCCTTCCTTCCTTTTTCCCATGCTCTCAGCCCCTCCTAACACTTCGCCTCACCACAGCCTCTATTCCCATCACACCACAAATAAAAAACAACATGGAATTAACAAGAAGTGTGCCCATTATACTGGCCTGCATTAGGCAAGTTAAAAGCCAGAGCTTTTCCTTTTGGCTACAATGCCCACCTTATGCTCCACTTTCTCCCTACACCTAATTTCCTTCCCCCATTATTCCTTCTATTATTCCTCTGCTTTTATCTGGCACCACTTTCATGCTTGTTTCACCACTGATGGCAGGGGTCAACCAAAAGCCTGAGATTATGGACATAACTGTGAGGACCTGAGAAGCCTGAAAAGACCTGAGCGTTAGGTCAAACGCTCTAGGTTAAGTAAATCAGGCACCCATCATAAGCTTGATCACTTGGCTTTCATATTGCTGTGACCCTAAGACCCCTTTTATGCCAACCGGCAAAAGACACACCCAACAGATTGTTGTCAGAATATTCAGCCAAACAGTGTCTTGTAAGGTATCACATAAAAACTGGTGACACTCTGCTCATTAATGTCACTGTGTGATGTATGTACAGCATGTGTATAAAGAGTTATATATGGGTTCTAGAAATATGGTCTTAAAATATGTTGTGGAGGCAGCTGATAAAGAAGCCTGCCCCAGAAAAGGGATTGTGGATTTATCTGTCTGCATAGATCAAGTGAACCAGTGAAGAGAAAACCACTTGGGTAGATTGCAAGCAAAGTACAATAGAAGTACATTTGCATTTAAGGAAAACAAAGTGATCAAGCCAGTTGAGAAAGAAAATTGACCAGAGGGTGAAGAAGGCATCAACACCCCAGAGAGCAAGCAGAAGGGCAGAGGAACTTTGTCTGGACTTACTTTTCAAGGGATATATTTCAAAGGATTTCTGGACTGCCAAAGGGGAAAAAAGGGACTCCCAAAGGGACCAGCACTCTTGGAATCTGTGAAAAGGTGGATTCCCCCAAGCATGTGGATTGAGGATGCTGAGAACTGACTGTAGGTGAGAAAGTGCCTGAGACCAGGATTGTAATCTGTAAAATTTTACACACTAGAAAATATGTTGTATTTTGTTTTATTCTTAACCATTTTCTGTTTCTATTATCTCTGCATAGTATCACTGAAATCTCTGTTCTTTATTAATAAACTTATTCCTGGTTTATAAATTCATCTCACTGCTGGTATACTAAGTAAGGTTTGCAGCCTCAGTGGAGTCAACAGCCCGGTGTGTGTTCTGTCTCTTCAGAGACAGCAGACTTGGTAATTTCTGTAAGAGTCCAGCAAGAGGAACGGGACACTGCAGAGAGACATCTCTAGGGAACTGGGGTTCACTGAATGTTAGCTGCAAGGCAAGATAGACTGGCAGAGTCTCGAGGAGTTTGCTGGTGAGGCAGGCAGACTGGAGCTGCCACAAAATTTAAGCTCCAGCAAAGCTCTCTCTTGCTGTGGCAGAGGGGCCTACGGTTCTGGGCGCCCCAAAAGACTGTCACGGTTGCATCTCATTTCCTTACCCTTTGTCTGTGGCTTGTTTTTTAAAAATCAATTTGGTCTGTGAGTGTTTTGGGGCAAGGACAATGTTTATACAAGAGCCAGCACAATAGGGGCTTGGTCTTGATTGTACTCTTTAGACACCACCTGAATATAATAAATAAATAAGAAACAGCCAACAGGAAGAAGATATAGATCTATATAAAGATGCAATTCCTCCTTCCCCTTTTGGGCATGTAGGAACTGGCAGATATAGCAGAACCAAAGTAGTTCTGATATATGGGGTAAGTAAGTATCAGGGAACCAGCACAACTGGGGTCGGATTTATAATCCCTGTGCGCCATGCAGTGACTCAGATCAACAGTCTGAAACAACCACATAAATGGGAGTTGCAGCTTTTGCAGGGGCTTAGGCTATAGTGATGACCATGGAGTTCCCTTGGGGATAAAATTCCCTTCTCCTGAAAGCATTCTCTTTTCACTCTGGCTTGCTGCACATGAGATGATCTGGCCCAGAATATTTTGAAGAAGTTACACACAGAATCTGTGTGTAGAATATAAACACAGGAAATATGAAATCACAACAGCAGACACTTAACTGTCCTGACAGGGGGCCGTAAAAGATGTATGTGCAGGGAAAGGGAGGAGAATGACTAGAAAACACAGTTAACTGGTAATTCAGAAATCAGAAAATAAACATGAATAAAGGTGGATGTAGGGGGTCCAAATTCTTGCCCAGCTGAGGAGCACATGTTATAGGTCAGGGTGCCATGCAAAGGCAGAGAAAAACTCATTTTTGTACTCCCCTAAACCAGGGCCATAGTATATAGGACTGGTCCCATAGTATAAGGGAGAACTTTCCTCAAGTTGCTTTGCTTTATGACGTCTGTTAATAGAATTAAAAGACTAAAACCATAGCTGGGGATCACTGTAGTCTAGGGGCATCTCAACCACACTCCCATTTCTCTGGCCTCGCTCCATAAACTGGCCCCAGGTGGAATGGTGGTGGAGAAGCCTCAGTGCTGGCTTTATGTATCTGGGGCCATCCCTGCACTGTGGTGATGCTCCCAGAACTGGATAAGCTGACTCTTTAGTCAGATTCCACTGCTGGTGTGGTGCAAAGCTGCTGCACCTACTTGGAGGATCAGGCCGATGGTATATAGTACACTAGCAAAGTTATAAGAGAACCAAAATAGGCAAGAAATCTACAAGAAAATCTCCTGAAAAGCATGAACATCTTTTTCTCCGGGTAGCTCTCACAACGGTGAATGGAAAATTGTATAATGTTAGCTATACATGTTTTGAGACGGAAATACCATTTTACAAACCACAGGAGAAATCTTTTGAGTTTTTAATTAATTCTTCACCTGTTCAGTGAGCCAAATCTTGATGTCTTTACTCAGTTTTTACTTCGATTTGGCCCAGCAGCATTACAGAAAACTGAAAATGAATGTACTCTCTTAGAAGAGGAGGCAGAATTGTTTTAAATATGATTCCATTTTGGGGTGGTCTAATTCTCCTCTAGCTCTGTTGCTACCCAACTTATCGAATTAGACAACAGGACAAAGAGCTTATGCCTACATCATTTCATGACATGGCACTACATTAATGGGTAGGCCTTCACAGCAAACATGCTCAGAGCCCTTTTTACTAATATTCCACTCCTACCTCCACAAAAACAAAAGAAGGCTGAAATGAATCTCTTCTCTAGGACGTTGGAAATGAGGTTTACTTAAATGCTAAATCTCCATGATGGCTCACAGTGGCACTGCAAAACTAATAGATTATAGGGTTCCAGCTATTTTCCACACAGCAAAACATACAAAGGAAACCCCACCAGGTTTATTATCGCTCCCAATCAAGTAAAAGCCTGTAAGCTTCCTGTTGGAAAAATCTGTCTCTAGGATTCATGTATATTTTATCAAAGTTACATGCAGTCCGGATATTTGTTTCTGAAGCATTTCAATCCCAAACTGCACTGAAATACTGCTGTGCCTCTTTTTTTTAAAAAAAAATCAAAGTTAAAATAAATAATAAATGAGATTACTTGGATCCATAGCTTCTATTCACAGTAAATTCTCCTCAACAGGTTTTTATTGACACAAGTAAGTAAGAGAAACCTAAAGATATTTTTTAAACATTTCCACTACTTTTAATTGTACACTGGAGCAGCAGGACCTAAACAGGAACACAGCTTCACCTCTCTTAAATGAAATTCCTGCAATGATCTAAAGCCAGTTCTTGCCAGAAGTGCTGTTACAATCCCTTGCAGTCAACACAGAAGAGATGTACCCCCATCAGTAGCCAATTATTTTCACAATAGTTAATAACAGTCTTAAAAAAAGTGTTGTTTACAAATTCTAGGAGAGAGGGGAGTTGATTTGTTTTGCTTTAACAACATGTTGCTGAGAAAAAAAAGCTGTAAGTCATGCTTTCAGAATACTAAAGAATTTTTTAAAAAGTTGCATTTAATCACTTCCTTGATTTGCTAGACATTTACTAATAGATCAAGTGTGTGGGACCGAAGGCATGCTCCCGACGACCCTATAACAAAGTATTTAGGATGAAGCTCAGAGAGTGTCAGGAGAGTTAAGAATATCACAAAGAATTCATCTAGTATTAATAAAGCTTTAGTACTTACAGCTGTCCTCTTCTTCAGTAATACATTTCACAACATAACAGGCATAGATGAACCCTGCCAGCTGAAACAAAATGTAATAGTATTAGATATAAAGCCAATACAAAAATTGGGTTAAAACACCAAACCCAAAAACTTCCTAGACTCTTTGCTGAGGCATTGCCAATTCTTTATTATAGTTCTTTATGTCCTTTAGTGAGTGGATTTCTCTTATTTTCTGTGACTCTATTAGAACTAGTCAGGAAATTATTTTTTCCCCCTGCAAAACATTCCAAGAAAAATGAAAGGAAAATTGCTTTAGGCAAAAATTTCCCATACAAATGTGCATTTTTGTTAAACAACTGAAAAACAAAAACTAAATGTTTTTGATTTTTGGCAACTGTTTTGGATTTTTTTTTGTCAGAAATACTATTTTTGAATGAAACCCCATGGGGGGGGGGAGGAGGGGAGAGAATAACAATGAAACAAAGAAACAAACCAAAAAAACTTTTCAGTGAAAAAACTGAAGGCCTAGGATCTAGTCCAATGAGCTTGAGAGTTGTCTCATTGAGTATTCCTTCATCTGCCACTTGGAAATGAGTCCTGTAGTTGTGACTGTGGAAGGGGTTTGTGTGTCTGGACCGCCCTCTCAGATCCAAGAAATAGTTAGTCCTACATCGGAGGATAGATTTATGGATATGTTTATGTCAGTGTCTCTTACAGCAGTTGGCAAACACAGATTTTGTTCCTTAGATTCCCCCTGGTAAGAATGTGTACAGAATATAATCTTAAATGGAAACAATATCATTCAAAGAACATATATATTTGTGCTGGAAGACCACGGTCACCAGTGGATTACCCCAGATAATATTTTCCAAAAATGTTAAACATCACACATAGCATAGGCCAAATATAATGTAATTCCTCTATTAGTCCTTCTACTGGTTCAAGTCCAGTAGGTTGTCTCTGAGAAGTTAGATTCCACGTGAAAGCTCTTTGCAGCATCTTATGTGCTCTTCAAGGCTGTCCGTCACATATGATATCTGAGAAGTTTTCCTTTACATAATGTTAACAGACTACTACCTCTTCTAGCTCATCATTAAGGTCTACATAAAGATGATATGGAGTCAACTGAGTCTAGGCTCTTTAATTTTTTTTGTGCTGAAAAGTGATCGTTTGGTCTAACGCTTTTGCATAACATCATCGTCAGTTTTGAGATACTAGAGTCTAGATTTGTCATGCAGAAGACTTAAAAAACAAACAAATGATAACAAAAAACCTTTTTTTGGCCAGATCAAGTCTCCATTTGGAGATCACTTGCAACCAATGCAGATGGTGTGTGGAGGATAGTTAAATCTCTACTGGGAGCACAAAAAACATCAATAGAGGCTATATTTCTATGTTACAACAGAGCTAAATGATCATTTCAGTCATTTATTTCATATCTGACCTATAGCTCTGCTGGGAGGATTTGACACCAGGGAGGCATGAAAATTCGCTGTTGGACACAAAGAACCTATTGTACCAAGAACAGTGGCATCTTCTGTTAACAGCAGCATTTCATCTCTATTTTATTGGTTCACTATTTCCTTTGGTAACTTGGCATAAAGATAGAGGACTAAATTACTCCACTGACATAATCCTGTGTAACCCCATTGACTTCAATGATGTCACATGGAGTATAATTCAGCAAAGAATTAGGCCCAGAAACATTCATAAATGATTCCACTCTTGAATGTGAGCCTCAGCTTAATAGTTTCTCTGTTCTCTTTTTACAGATCATCAGATCCTAGTTAGTTGCGTCTCTGGTAGGCAGTCACAGTAGTAAAGACATTTTGACAATAGTTTGGTATTTCACTTCTTGCTAAAATGCCACAAGTTCATGTTATTAATGAAACTTCTCTTACAAAGTGAAGCAAACAAACTGTATCACAAATTATGCTTACTACTGATCTTTTAATTGCATCCAGTTGCATCTCTTAAATATCTGGGGAACTCCTTTAATATATAAGTAAATCCTACAGCATTTCATCAGATGAGCTTGCTGATTAAAACAGTGCCTTTAAGCTAGAAATTGTTCTGCTCTGAACACAAATGGAAGTTTGTCTCCCGCGAGATAATCAGGATTCATAAAACAAACCTCTCTTTCTCTCATGTTTCTCTAGCTCTTTTCTTGATGCACGTATATCAACCTTTGTTTTAATTTTAACTTCACAGCTATTTTTCACAATAATGTATTGGCTCAGATACAGTGATGGACATTCAACTGCTGTTTTCAAAGGGAGATGCATTCTGTCAATAATAAAGGGTATCCATGGAAAGCTGAGGCACTGAAGGTTCACAGAGCACAGATGGACTGCACTGAATAAATATAATTTAGCAAAGTAGACCTTAGTTGTTTTCACACGGTTATTGCATGGTGTCTCTAAACAAGTGAAGAGTTACCAATGCAATGTACCTGGGCATGAAGCCACCACCCCTTAGGAAACTCCAACTAGTACAGAATGCTACAGCATGTATCCTCAGCAGCACAGGCTACCGTGAACATCAGTGTCAAACCTGTCCTGTGCTCTCTACACTGGCTTCCCATAGAATAAGGAGTCAAATTCAAGGTCTTGGTTCATATCTTCAAGGTGCTAAATGGTCTGGGCCCAATATCTCCAAGGGCAAATCTACACTTCTGACTACAGCTACAAGTACATTGTTGTGCCATAACCTCCCTCTTGTTCACATCTGAAACCTTGAAGCACGTTCCTGAAGTACAGTCCAGTGCACAAAAGCTAGCATGCATTAGGGGCGTGGGTATTTACACACCGCCAATGTTGCATAGCCCTGTACCCATTCGACTGTACAGTGTGAACGAGGGCAAGGGGCATATATACCAGGTTACGGGGATCAATAATCCTTGAGGGCCATTCCCACAATGCACTGATCCCTTTGCTGCCTGACCTTTGCCCAAAAGTATAAAGGTCCCTGCCTCCTGCCCCCTTGCCAGCAGTAGTAGCAATCTGCACTGAGCACTTCCAAACAGTTTTCTGCTGAACTCCATTGATCTGTACAGGCAATCCTGGATCAAGGTCTGAGAGCAGTTGCCTAGTCTCTGGAGCACACCCTCATCCTAATCAATGTGTGATCAGAGTAAACCATCCTCCATGACTTTTTCCACATAGGCAGAAACATTCCTGTGTACTGGGAGATTTTGCAGAGGCTTGAGGAGGCAGGCATTCATCAGATTCCTTCGCAGTGCTGGGAGCATACGAAGCACCTCAGGCTCCTGTACTGGAGGGTGAAGGACTCCACTAGTTACTCCGGGAAGGGACCTAGCACATGCCTGTGCTATGATGAGCAAGACTAGGTGCTCTCCAGGGCTACAAGCATGGACCCTGAAGTGCCTCACATCTCCCTCCTCAACCTCACCCAGTCTCATCATATGATGGGATGCCATGGAGGGCCTGCGTGAAGATGCA
The DNA here is from genome assembly GCF_013100865.1 of Trachemys scripta elegans. Classification (NCBI taxonomy): domain Eukaryota; kingdom Metazoa; phylum Chordata; order Testudines; family Emydidae; genus Trachemys; species Trachemys scripta. Next base: position 111,507,598 of record NC_048300.1, read on the forward strand.
GCAGGGATGTCGGAGGAAGTCCCAGGAGACACAGAGAAAGAGGAGCATGTGATTTTGCACCTCCACCCGGCGGCTCTGGCTGAGGAAGCCCACCCGAGAAGCCTTAGGACCCAGTGCTGCTGTAGGAACCAGAATCCGACACTGGTAAGTTTTACAATGGATCCTGCAACTATCACCAGCAATATCCCTTCTTGCTCTGGTGGTAAACGCTTCACCCTGGCCCTCACCCCACCCCGATATGGTTCTAGAGCAACACACAACTGTAATTCAATGATTTCATTGAAATCCCATGAAACACTGTGAAACATTTAGCAGAAGCTACAAGAAGTTATTAACAAGCAGTCACTGAGTCCCTGTATCTGCACATTTCTCAGGCAGCACTGACACCAATAGTCCCGAGGCTGCGTGACAGAGGCGGAAAGGGAGGGAGGGAAGGTGAGAGGGAAAGGGCAGGTTTTAAAGGGCCTGTGTGGGAAAATAATAGTTTCGTGACAGTTATGGTTGTGCAGAGACCCAACACCACCCCTCTCCACCCCCACCTCCATCTTTCCTTCCCCTTATGAAAAGGAGCCATGCAGAAGTGGGTGGGGGTGGTTGGTAGCTTGTGTATGGATGCCCCTAGGTCCAGGAAGGGAAAGGGAACTATTTGGCTGTCCAAAGAAAGTCAGAATGGTCCATTTGGCCGATGCCCATTTCAAATGTTTTGTACTGTCCCTGTCTCTGGTGTCTCTCTTCTTCTTGTGCTAAGCCACTAGGCAGAAGCTAGGAGAAACAGGGGTGGGTGAAGCATCCACTCTGGTGGCTGCAACAACACAATGCCGTATTTCTTAGCAGCGGAGAGGCGCCTGGCTTGTGGTGTTAATCAAAAAGTTCAGGGAAGATCATACACTTCTGGAGTCACACTCTATGTCCCTATACCTTTCAATGCTGTTTGCTGGACACAGGGGCTGAACGTTCTGGCGATGCAGGAGGAATTAGAGGGTTGGTGGATGTCTTCTGTGGTTCTCTGTTCCTATTCCATGCTAGCATAGAATACAGTCAATTTTCTCCTGAATTGCCACCCAGTTCTGTAGGAAAAATTCAGCAAATTTTGGATGTAGCAGAAATTCAAGCTGTTTTTTTAGGTTTAATGGAAGGGTGAATGTGCTTGATACACCTTGGTAGCTCACCAAAACCCTCCACTCAGCAATATGTAGAGGGTCACCATTAGCAGAAACATCTCTCAGCATAGGTGACTGGGTGTTCTTCACAGTACTGGAAAGCCATGTCTCTTTTCCATTCCAATACCTTCAAAACAGCTATGTTCTCCAAGTGATGGCCAAGCCTTCAAAGAAGAAAAAGGTGACTGGTAACGTTACCTCTGAAGGAAGCAAATCAGACTCAAACTGGTCCCCTTGATGCTCTGTAAACATTACAACAGTTTAATAAAAGTAATGCAGGTATCTTACCATTTTTATCCTCAGTTCCTTCCTCATGGGCTGCAAAAGTAGTTTGAAGGAAGGAGGCTATAACAGTTGCATTCATGGGATGCTAAAAATTATTAAGATTGGGGCCTTTCACAGTATTAAGATTGGGGCCTTTCACAGAACAGTTGCCTTATGTGGGGGGATTTAGGTACATTTAGGTAAATGCTACCCTTGTCTTTGATGTGGCAGGACATTCCGATGCTGGCAGGGAAATCATTGCAATGGTAAGGCAGGAGTTGCACTGCAAAGATAGCAGAGGAAGACGAAGAACCCTGGAAAATCTGCTTCTTGGCATAGATAGAAGGAGCCAGGAGCAGTTCGACTTTCTTAGGCAAAGGGAGGCATGGGCTCCTAGGCAGGATAAGGCACTTCTGCAAATGGAAAGACAGCACAAGTAATGGGAGTGTGTGCATCAAGCATGAGATCATGCACTCATGCAGCCCTAGTCCAGCTGGTGGAGGAATGTTTTCAGGACCCACCCGCCACTGTACCTACTCCTGTCCAGGAACAAGCACCACCTCCTTCTCTACTCCTCCAGCTGACACCAGGCTGCTGCTGAGGTAGTGAATCCCCCCAATCCTCGGACTCCCGGCTGCACAAGATCCTCAGTAGGTACCTGAACCCCCTTGCTGGGGAACCCCTCCAGGGCATTCAGGAGGAGAGCCCAATCTAGTCCCTATAGCCCAGCCTGTGTTCGGCCCCCAAACCTCATGCAGGAGGCATCCCTGTTTGTTCTCCTGCACAGTATTCCACAGTCGTCCCCTGCACTGTCAGGGTGAGGGGGATGGGAAGGGTGAGGAGACATGTCCACAGACATTAATGTTTGATCACTTCTCAAGGAATTTGACCTTTATTTTTTGTTTCATTTGTCCCTGTCACAAGCAGTTTCAGCTCCACTTGTGTGTGCACCTTGTTTTCAGAGTACCATCAATGTGATACTTCCCAAAGGTCTGGGATGGGGTTTCTGAAAAGTCTGGTGCTATGGAAGTGCAAACAATTTCATCCCTCCCCACCTCCACACACACCGGCCATAAATTTGCTAACTTTATTTTTTAAAGTATTCATGACAATGAAGTAAGCTGTGAAATAGCTGTTGCTATCCAAAGCACCAGAATGAAAAACAGAACACACGTTGATTGAAACGTCTTTAAGGCTTCGTTAATGATTTAAGTGATAATACTGGCAAGGGAGACAAAACTAAATTAGCACTGAAGATATCTGACACTGAGTGATGCTTTCACAACCCCACTGCCCCCATCCCCATCAAACAGTCACCACTGGAAATGATGGGAGTAGGCATGCCATTGGAGTACACATGCCATGGGAGTAATTGTACATAGAACTGATAAGTGGTCTGAGCAACAGTGTCAGAAAACACTGTGAGGAAGGAATGTGTGAAGTCCCTCCTTACACCTTACAGAACTTTTTTTAATATTACGTTAACAATGCTCCCCATAAAGCAGCCCGAAATACAGCAGTTAACACATAACAAAAACATTGCTTGATAATGCCCTTAAAGTGTGCTGAAACTCGCCTCAGCAAAAAACCAAAAGGGTTAACCTTGAGGGCCCCACCACTCAATTGTCTGCTTTCAGTTAGTACATTAACATTGGCTGCAGGGGATTGAAACCCTTGGAGGTATCTCACAAGAGAAATATTTGGCAAAGCTGCATTGAGCTTTTCCAGCAGCACCATAGCATCACAGTAGTGTCCCTTGGCACAGTCTCAAGTTACTTTCTGGCTCCTCGCTGTTCCATGATGTAAAAGCACATAGCATCATGAATTTCCCTGGCCTGCTGGGAACCAGGAGCTCTGTACATAAGTGTGATCTGGCTGCATGTACAGGCTTTTAGAAACAGATGTGTCCTGGGCCCACTCGCTGTATTCTCCTATAGCCTCTCAGATGTTGTGCAAGGCACAACACACTACAATAATCAGAACTGCATTGGCCACACTGGTATCCAGATGGATCCAGAAGCATCACCAACAGGCTTTCAGCTGCCCAAAGGCTCACTCTGTCACCATTCTGCAGATAATCTTTACTTGAACACCCTTTTATCTGAGTAGGCACTGTCAGGGTATGGTTTCAAGAGCCATGGTAGGAATGCGTATGAGGGATCCTCCAAAATAAATGTTGGCACAGAAAAACTGAACATAATCACATCACTTGTGGAGAAGAAAGTCCCTTCTTCCCTACTTCAGTACAACCCTGAACTCCCGAACACCCTGGCATCTAGAATCTTTCCCGTTTGTCCAACATTCATGTTCATGAACTGACCCTTGTAGTCCACTTAACCTTGGAGAACCCATGAATACTAACCTTTGTGGTTCACATATTTACTGGCCCCTTTTGGTGGGCAAAGTATAGGGATGTGTGTTCCATCAATGGCTGCCACACAGTTTAGAAACCCCATCCTCTGAAATTCCACAATAATTTCAGGGACTTGGATTATGGCAACCACCCTTGGGTACATCACAGTGTTGATAGCCTGGAAAACCTGTACAACACCACTTTGACAGTTGACTTCCCAATTCTGAACTGGTTTACAACTGACTGGTAGCTGTCAGGTGTTGCCAGCTTTTAAAGGATGATAGTCACCTGCTTCTGCACTGACATGGGTTTCCAAACTCGAATGGTCTGGCACTGGTGGGCTGCTAAAAACTGCTCACACAACTCCATGAAGGTCTTCTTCATTCTGAAGTTCTGCAGCCACTGGTCATCATCCCAGGTTTCCAAGATGATGTGGTCCCACCACACTGTGCTGGTTCTCCAGGATCAGAAGCAGTGGTCCATCCATGGGCATCCTTTTGCAATCCCTGCATTCAACACATCTGTTCCTTAGCACTACAGTGGACGTTCATTCCTCCTCTGGGTCAGTTGTCTTTAGTGTCTCAATTTTTTCTGGACTGATTCTGTCCAGTGTCCGATACTGCGCTGCATGAACATTTGTCCAGTGAGAGGTAGCAGGAGCAGAACCATATCATCATACACACTTGCTGCATGTCTCCAACACAATTTGGAAGAAGGGAGAGATGACCGAAAGCTGCTATTACCAAATGTGTGAAGATGGTGTACCGTTCCAGCAACACACAGCAAGGCAATTCCCAGTTGTCTTCTGTGACGCACAGGACTCTGTGGTAGTACTGTCATTATGTACCAAAAAGGGGTAGTGTGGACGTGGGCATATGCCTGTGCACAGCATGTACCTGTGTCCAACTCAGCATATGTGGACACTTGGTGTGGGTACAAGGTACATGTGCTAACAATACATGGAAAAGTATGCAGGGAAGTGCACAAGTGTAGATGTAGCATAAAAGATCGTCTAAAGCTCCAGGTTGAAGGCATGGTTGAAAACTTTGCTCCTCAGGCATATTGGCACAGCACTTTCTACAATAAGGATAAAGCACATCTGCATTTCTCAGAGGCCAGCCCAAGCCTATGGAATGAACTACCTCAGGAACTAAAGACCATCACAAACCTCACCACCTTGTGTTCCGAGTGCAAGACACATTTATTTGACCTTGCCTTCTCTACCATAAAGATATAACAATGTGTGTATATATAATAAAATAAATTCCAAAACATTCTACTGCACACACTCCCCTCCCTGGGGAGAGTATCAGAGAACAAACATATGACAGATGTTAGTCATGTCACCTAATGCACTACTGGAAGGTGTTCAGATGCTACTCTGATAAGTGTGGTATCAAAACCTATATAAAATAGAACTTTTCATTCAGATGGGAAAATTTTGTTATGAGAAGATAGTGAATGAGCCCTTGGGTTAGAGAAACACTTCACAGCTAGGAAAGCTGCCATGGAAATTCTTGTTACTTTGAGTGCATTCTGGTCACTGCTACTTCCGTTACAGACACTGTAAACATAAGAACATAAGAATGGCCATACTGGGTCAAACCAAAGGTGCATCCAGCCCAGTATCCTGTCTGCCAACAGTGGCCAATGCCAGGTGCCCCAGAGGGAGTGAACCTAACCGGTAATGATCAAGTGATCTCTCTCTCCTGCCATCCATCTCCATCCTCTGACAAACAGAGGCCAGGGATTAAAAGAAATGGGCCCAAAGCACCAAAGATCAGCTCTGGATCCCCAATTCCCCCGGTTATATGTTTGGATCTTTCCCATACTGACTGGAACTTACCCAGTGTTTGAGCCAGGGTTTGGCTTTATGCCCTTCTTTAATTCATTGTGGAGAGGGACAATAATTCATCTAATTTAGATACATAGATGACTAAATGCTTGTCTTTGACACTGAATGCCATCACAGACACGATTTTCTGAAGCTCTTTACTGCTCTCACAGATATGCCTACAACAGACTATAATTAAAGACTACTGTTTCTGAAAGCTACTCTTCTCCTATCCCGATCCTCCCAAACCCAGTGTTAGTTTGTGATTGAAGGCTGTTTTCATATGATAAAGATGGAAATTACATGATGGTCTAAACCAGTGTAGTAAAATACAGTAACTCCTCACTGAACGTTGTAGTTATGTTCCTGAAAAATGCGACTTTAAGCGAAACGATGTTAAGCGAATCCAATTTCCCCATAAGAATTAATATAAATGAGGGGGTTAGGTTCCAGGGAAATTTTTTTCACCAGACAAAAGACTATATTATCTATCTATATATACACACACAGTATAAGTTTTAAACAAACAATCTGATACTGGTACACAGTGATGATGATTGTGAAGCTTGGTTGAGGTGGAGGAGTCAGAGGGTGGGATACTTCCCTTACTGCTAAATGATGAACTAGCAATTGGCTGAGCCCTCCAGGGTTAACTCTTTCACTCTACAAGGCAGCAGGAATGGAGGGAGATATGCACATTTCCCCTTTAAGAACACTGCCTTGTTAATTAGATCAGCTTCCTGAGAGTGCAGCTGCTGCAAACTCTCTCCCTCCTGAACAGGGCCAGCACCAGCAAAACAAGCGGGTGCTTGGGGCGGCACATTTCTAGGGGCAGCATTCTGGCACCAGCCATCATAGGCGCCAACTCCGGGGCACAGGGAAAAAGTGCCCCCGCCGCCCCAGCTCGCCTCCACTCCGCCTCCGCCTGCTCCCCTGAGTGGGCCGCCGCTGCTCCGCTTCTCCCCCCTCCCTCCCAGGCTTTCCGGGCGCAAAACAGCTGTTTCGCGCAGCAAGGGTGGGAGGGGGCAAGGAGAAGCCAAGTGGCAGGCGTTCGGGGAAGGCGGCGGTGGTGGAGCGGAGGTGAGCTGGAGCGGGGAGCGGTTCCTCTACCCACCGTTATTTCCTGCACCCCCCACCCTAGCTCACCTCCGCTCTGCCTGCTCCCCTGAACGCACTGCTGCTCTGCTTCTCCCCCCTCCCTCGCCTGAGAGGGAGGAGGGAGAAGCGGAGCAGTGGCGCGCCCGGGGGAGCAGGTGGAGTGGAGGTGAGCTAGGGTGGGAGGTTGCGGGGGCACCCGCAGGAAGCAATGGGGGGGGGGGAAATGTGGCCCGCCTGGGGGAAGAGGCGGGGCTGGGAATTTGGGAAAGGGGAATTTGGGGAAGGGGTTCGGAAGGGGTGGAGTTGGGGTGCTGAAGGCAGGGGGGCACGAAAAAAAAGGGGGGGCAGCCAAAATTTTTTTTGCTTGGGGCGGCAAAAATCCAAGAAACGGCCCTGCTCCTGAACCCTGGTGTCCCCCCCGCTCTATGGAAGATGGGGTAAGCGGGATGCAGGAGCAGGGGAGGGGGACACCCTGATATTAGCCCCCTCTTCCTTCCCTCCCCCCTGCACAGCAAGCAGGAGTCTCGGGAAGCAGCTCCAAGGCAGAAAGCAGGAGCAGCACATGGCAGTGGGGGGAGGGACAGCTGCAATTGCTAGTCTGCTGGCAGCTGCTGCACAGGGAACTTAGGGGAGCGGGGAGCTGATAGGAGGAGCTGATGGGGGGCTGCTGGTCCACCCTTGTTCCAAGCCCTCACCAGCTAGCTGCAACGGGCTGCTCTTTCTGCAAGCAGTGGACAAAGCTGGTGGCTTAGAAGGGAGCATTTCACAACTTTAAACCAGCATGCTCCCTAATTGATCAGCAATGTAACAACGTAACAACGAAACAACGTTAACTAGGATGACTTTAAGTGAGGAGTTACTGTACCCACTTCTTCTCCCCCAAACCTTAAACCAACAAAGAAAAACCCAACCCAGCAACACAACCCCAAGAGGAACTACAAGTTTTCAAAGATTACTTCAGATTGTTTATATTCTGTTTGATGGGTACACCCCTCTCATGTCTACACAAAGTTAAAAAAATCTCTTTAAGAAAAACTGACAAATTATTTACCACTGTAACCCAGAAGTATATTCTTAAGGAGTTTGTGAGGCTATAAGTTACTCCTGAGCTTGATCAGAGTGCACTTCTGGAGTTGCCAAGGTTGCCAAGTGCTGTGATCACACTAAATCTAAATCAGCATTGATCAAAATCCTGTCTAGTTATTTTTCCTCCCCCCCTTTGATTGAGACAAAATGTTTTCATTCACTGCAAATGGCAGCAGGCTTGGGAAAAGGCTTTTTTGGAAAACTCATGATTCCTGTTCAATTTTTTTTTTACTATAGCACCAATATTGATAATTGTAAAGAGGAATCTTTATTAAGCCAGTTAGCTGAACCAAAGAACGACACCAAGGAAAACAAAATTAGAAGAGGGTAAGTTTTGCACACGGGGCTGAAGAAGAGAACGTTATAAATATGAAGATGAATGACTTAAGGGTTCTGGAACTAGCACAAGGTCCTGTCCTCACTGAAAGTAAATAATTCTTATCTCCTTCTATAACTGCTCTTTGTCAGAAGAAAGGTCAATCCAACACAAATGCATTGTGTCTTTGGGCTGAAAAACAGAGCAGCATCCACAGAGGCAACTAAGTATTGTATTTTAACTTCTCATGCCAAGCCTAAGTTTTGTAGCACATAGGGGTTTGAAAGGATCACTCAGAAGTTGAAGATCTCTGAAGAGAAAACAAAAGGGGACTGGGTTTGGAACAGAAGGATGGGTCCAATGCTATAGGATCAGGCTTAGAGTGCCAGTGTTAATTCTAGATTTTATTGCTTTTATGAGAACCATATAAGTCAAACCATTGTACCTAAATTTTCAGTCACCTGCCATTTAGCTATGTATCTTCCACTAACTTTACTGGGATCTGTGTGACTAGATTCCGCGTAACGCGATACGATTAAGGGTCAGTGTTTCTTTGAAATAGATTTTTGCAGTTTAATATATGTACATAATATTATGACCCAATTGAAGATGAGGGTTGGTAAATTACCATCAAGAAAACTTGCAGTATATTGATTTCTCAAGAAAATCATACCCATTACTTAGTAGAACAAAGGAGACAGAGACCTTTCTATCAATAGCTGTAGAATTAGATTAGTGTTATGGGGGTTTTGAAGCTGTCCCATGTACTAACCTTTCCAAATTATATTTTGTTTGCCTGAAGTGTTACGGTATTGTAGACAGCAGATCACTGCTAGAGTTTATTGTGACACTGAAGTAACACAGTACAGAGACTATTCTACAGAGATGCAGCTTTATTTATGTTTATATGTACAATTGTTATCCTGATTTTTTGAGAGTTCTCATTCTGCTTACAAGTTTAACTACTCCTTATTGAAACAGTAGGCAGGTGCATTTTAAAAATATTAACTTACTGGGCCAAAACCCTTCTGGAGAATGCAGTTTGCACTGACACTGAACTCTTTGGCTGTGGAATTAACAAATGCTATGCTATATAAAGCAGATATTTAGTTGATGTGATCAAGTCTCTTGGTCCTGACTGATAGCCAGAATAACTGATCTTGTAGAAGCTGTGTTAAACTACTGGCGAACTTAAGAACAACCATACTGTGTCAGAGCAATGGTCCACCTAGCCCAATATTCTGTCTTCAGACAGTGGTCAATGCCAGGTGCTTCAGAGGGAATGAACAGAGCAGGCAATAATCGAGTGATCCATCCCATATTGCCCATTGCCAAATTCTGGCAAACAAAGGCTAGGGACACTTCAGAGCATGGTTTTGCATCCCAGCCCATCCTTGTTAATAGCCATTGATGGACCTATTCTCCATGAATTTATCTAGTTCTTTTTTTAATCCTGTTAAAGTCTTGGTCTTCACAACATCCTCTAGCAAAGAATTCCACAGGTTGACTGTGCACGGTGTGAAGAAATACTTCCTTTTGTTTGTTTGAAGTCTGCTGCCTATTAATTTCATTTGGTGACCCCCTAGTTCTTGTGTTATGAGAAGAAGTAAATAACACTTCCTTATTTACTTTCTCCACACCCGTCATGATTTTATAGACCTGTCTCACATATGCCCTTTGTTTTCTCTTTTTTTAGCTGAAAAGTCCCATTTTATTAATCTCTCCTCATACAAAAGCTGTTCCATACCTCTAATTGTTTTTGTTGCCCTTTTCTGTACTTTTCCAATTCCAATATATCTTTTTTGAGGGGGGTGACCAGATCTGCATGCAGAGGCAATATGATATTTTCTGTCTTCTTATCTATCCCTTTCCTAATGATTGCCAACATTCTGTTAGTTTTTTTGACTGCCGCTGCACACTGAGTGGATGTTTTCCGAGAACTATCCACAATGATTCCAAGATCTCTTTCTTGAGTGGCAACAACTAATTTAGACTCCATCATTTTATATATATAGTTGGGATTATGTTTTCCAATGTCCATTACTTTGCATTTATCAACATTGAATTTCATCTGCCATTTTGTTGCCCAGTCACTGGAGCCATCCAGTTTCCATTTTCCAAGCATGGCACTGAAAAACTTGAGAAAAGCTTGTATCTTAACCTACATAGTAAGCATCAGTTTGCTTTTTAATTAAAAAAAATCTTAGAGGTTGCTATTTTCCCCTTATGGGAACAATATAACCTAAATGATAGCTACAGAAACCTGTACATACTGGGAAATACAGAGGATACTATTAAGTTACATTCAATTTTTATATTTTGTTTTGTCCAGTGCATCTTATCTCCTTTATAGCGGTAATTTGGAAGTTGCTTGGGGCAGGTCTGTCTTTATTTTCTGGCTGGTGTTTCTAATTTCTTCCTTGCATAAAAATCTCAAGATCAGCACCAAGAACAAGCTAGAACATTTTTATTTGAAATGCTGCTGGGCTCTTCCACATCTATATTGTTTAGGGCAGCTGTTCTCTTAGCTTCTTCCCTGGCTAGCCTTCTTACCCAATGCCCGGAGGAGACACTGCAGGGACACCGAAAATCAAAGGACTGATATCTGTCACTTGAGAGCTGTGCAAACCTTTCTTAACAACAGCAGAAACCAGGTAATACTTGTTTTGAAGTTTTGTTACAAACCCTTAACTTTACCTATGCTAACTTTTGGGCAAACCTATGCTAAACTTTACACAAATCTTCCATATGTGTAGGTATTTGGGGAGGGGGAGCGGGGGGGGGGAGGCAGAAGGGAATTCATGGTTTTAACTCCAAACATGTGCATTTTGGTACCTTTACATGGTTTCAATTTGAAGCACTGGGAAATGCTGTGGTTTGGACTGAGTTTCACTTTGTTTTCAAGTTTTTTCAAACCTGAGTCTACAAGTAAAATTTAGAGGCTGCAAACCTGTATGAACTGAAACTGAGTATTGTTCATTGTACCTGATGTAAGCCCAAACAACAGAGTATTTTACTGCTATCAGGCTCAATCCTGAGTTCCACTCTACTCCTTTTGCACCGTCTCTGCTGCACAAAGAGAGCACAGGGGGATTTTTCTTGGCAGGAGGGGGCATGGCCAGAATATGCTGACCTATGGCAATCCCCATCTGATAGATGACAGTACTGAAGAGCCAAACACAGCTCCCTATCTGAGCTACATTTGGTAGATATGGGAGCATCTTAGGATCAAGGCCTTATTGTCACTTGAACAGAGAACTACCTAAGTTAGCAAACCAATGTCCACTTTTTCTTTTTTTCCTTTTGAGAAACTAACTCCACTTGACCTTTTTTTGTAAACACCTGCTTGACTATTTAGGGCTCTAAGTGTCCCTAAACCTTTGACTGCTAGAAGCTGGAATTGGACAGCAGTCCACTTTATAACAGTCCACTCGATAAATTGCCCTGATCTGTTCACTCCCTCTGAGTGAAGCATCTGGCACTGGCCACTGTCGGAAGACAGGATACTGGGCTAGATGAAACATTGGTTTGCCCCAGAATGGCCATTCTTATGTTTTGCTCTGAAGGTTTTATAGCACTAGGCATTTAGACATTCCCCGCTGGTCTTCTGGGAATGCTACAGAATGGTTTAATCATCTGACTTTGGTATCTGACTGCCTTGGGCAGCTGTAGCTTTTCTTATCGGTATGTCTTACTGTGTGTCACCTTTTCTAGACAGCTCTAGGATTAGGAAAAGAAAAATTGGTTCTTTATGCTACAGATCTAACAAACCCACAGACTGCTCACAGCCCACCAAATGAATGCCTAGCATTTAAAATCGACCTGGATGAGATGAAACAGCTGATTATAAATGCTAGGCATTCATTTAGGGGACCAGGGGAAAAAATTTGCATTACTGAGGATTGTGCAGATTGTATAGGGGGAAATATTTTGATGATACAAGAGAACACTAAAAACCTTTGGTAAACAAATGCGTGCAAGTACCTTGGCTGAATGAAAACATCTTCATGTACAGGTGTCCACATAGCAAGTGAGGCTGGGAAATCTGAATGTGAACAATGGGTTCTTAGAGCTGTATTTATACTCCCAAAGATGCAGCATTCGGAGGAAAAGAAAGGCAGGATAAGAAGAAAAGTGCTGTGTTGGTTTGCCAGCTCACAAAGATTTTGCAGGCTAATCTGAAAACAATGTGGAAGGAAAGGGTGTTGTAGAAGCAGAGGTAATTCACTGTTCTTTACAGTGACATATTGGATTAAATTAGAACAATGCTATCACACCTACACCAAGAGACAGAATGTTTCAGAGGAGGTGAGAGAAACTTTCCTGCAAAGATTGACTCCTTTCCCGTGATGCTATTTATTTTCATTCTGATGAACTGCAGTGCATTTGAAGGCTCCGAGGGCAGTTACAGTCTTGGGAATGACAGCCTCAATATTACACTAGCTTCCTGGTGGGTGGTCAAGGTGTAACAGCTCGGTGTGGCTCTGATCAAAGTGCTGCTGTGATTGGCTAGCGATGGCTGTTGTGGCAAGGCAGATTGATGCACTGTATGTGAAGTGCACAGCTCAGCTGAAGCTGCTGTTCAGCAGTCTGAATGGCCAAGTTTTCCATCACAAAAAGAAAACCAAATACAGGATGTCTTTCCATCCATATAAAAGACTATTGATCACACTTTAAACTGTGCTCGTCAAATAAGGATTTAATTTATTCTTCAATGAATATCAATTGATTATTAAAAGACAAGAACGATAATTTGTGAAGGAAGCAGGAATCAGGGTAATAACCGAGAGCCATATTGATCAGAAATCTATAAGTGCATAAACAACAAAGTTAACAAAGGGCAGGTGGTTAGCTCACAAAGGGGCTAATCTCATCTCCATGGCCACAGAGGAGCCACTGGTAGCAAAGCTTGTGCACAGGATGGAGAGGCAGGAATGGAGACAAGGAGCCCACCTGGCAAAGTGCAGATGGCAGATGGGGATGGGGCAGGAAGAGGAGTGGGGCCAGAGAATCTGGTCCCTGTACTAGGGTTGCCAACATTCTAACTGCACAAAACTGAACATCCCTGCCTGCCCTTTCCCTGAGGCCCCGCCCCTGCTCACTCCACCCCTCTTCCTCCGTTGCTCACTCTCCCCCAGCCTCACTCACTTGCTCATTTTCACCGGGCTGGTGCAGGGGGTTGGGGTGCGGGGGGGTGAGGGCTTTTGCTGGGGGCATGGGCTCTGGGTTGGGGACAGAAATGAGGGGCTCAGGGTGTGGGGGGGCTCCAGGCTGGGGACGAGGGGTTGGGGTTCTGGAGAGGGGTGCAGGATCAGGGCTAAGGGGGATTGGGCTCCAGGGTGGGGCCATAAATGAGGGGTTCAGGGTGTGGGAAGGGGCTCCGGCTGGGGGTTGGAGTGCGGGAGGGGGTGAGGGCTCCGTCTGGGAGTATGGGCTCTGGGGTGGGGCTGGGGATGAGGGTGCAGGAGGGGGCTCAGGCCTGGGGTTGGGTGTGGGATGGGGTGAGAGGTGCGGGCTCCAGGCAGTGCTTACCTCAGGTGGCTCCCAGAAGTGGTGAAATGTCCCTCCAGCTCGTAGGTGGAGGTGCGACCAGGTGGCTCCGCATACTGCCCCCACCCCAAGAGCCATATCCGCAGCTCCCACTGTCTGGGAATTGCGGCCATTGGGAACTGCAGAGCCGGTGCTCAGGGCAGGGGCAGCATGCAGAACCCCCAGGGCTGCCCCTATGCCTAGGAGCCAGAGGGACCTGTCGCTGCTTCCTGGGAGCCACATGGAGCTGGATAGACCTGCCAACCGGACTTTTAACAGCCCAGTGAGCAGTGCTGACCGGAGCCACCAGGGTCTCTTTTCAACCAGGTGTTCCAATAAAAAACCGGACACCTGGCAACCCTACCCTATACAGATACTCAAGTCTTTTGCTCTTTGGCAGGGACATGGGGGACTACTTTAGTAAACAGACTGAAGCAACCTGCACAGAGCAACTCCACAGAATTCCTCCTTCCTATTACCTGTGCATCTGCCCAGTGCACATCCCAGACACTTGACCTGCCATGAGGATTTGCACAATATAAAATTACTCCAAGTCCCACAGGACTTCAAGGACATGCTCAGTAAAAGCCCTTTCTCTGGTACCTAACATTTACAACAACGTGAACACAGTGAACACAGCTCACGTTTCACTACTTTTTTTCTAGCGTTAGACTATTGCAGGGATCAGGCTTTTGCTACCTGTGTGATTTATATTGAAATAGACATAGCAATGCTACTGTTTCAGTTCAACAAAATAGGCTAAGCAGGCTTAAAAAAGCCAACACTACAGCACCTTATGAAACCTTCCCTGCAAAGAAAGCCACTAGAAATTTTAAAGGAATATCATATCAAGTGGTCTGGCTTGTGTGAAAAGAGATTACCCTGCAGGAATTCCAAAGAAAAGGACAATTCAAAAAAACCCACAGCCAGGGGTAATTTCATCACACATGCCTTCTGTCACAAATGTGTGTGTGTGGGGGGGGGGGGGGGGGGTAGAGGGGAAATCACTTTACTGTTTACTTTGTATGCTGCATAGTCATTAGTAATGAACGGGATGAGTTTAAAGTTATGTGTCCCCATCACAGCCTGGAGCAAAAGAGCACCACTAGGTATAAATCCTCAAAAGAGGATATAGACGCCTCAGAAATATGCGTTATAAAAAAAAAACTTTAGCTGAAGTTTCCAGTAATTCCCTATGTCTTGAATCATTTTGGGGGAATGACAAATGATAGAAAGACAATTCTCGGAAAGGCTGTATCCTTAGAATCTATGCATCATTCTAGTGAGTTAAGTGGACGAGTTATATCTGACAGTTTATGAGCCTTGTTAATATAATGCAATATCTGGGACTGTGCCAGCCAGGATCATCCAGGGAAGTCACAATTAGAACTCAGACTGTCGACAAACATCAGAGACCAATTTAATGCTAAATGTTTCAATTGAGTGAGTCCCTTCTCTGCTGTCCATTAAATCAGTGATACTCATTCAGAAGCTCTCAAGCTGCATGTGGCTCTCAACAGCCCTGAATGCAGTTCTCTTCTTAGCTTTGAGTAAAACATTGCTCAGCATGCTGCTGTAGCATTTGCCCTGAGGGGAAACATGAGTGACTAATGCCATGTCTACACTAGCACATATGTCAGCAAAACTTTTGTCGCTCAGGGGTGTGAAAAAACTCCCCCATGAGCAATGTTCCCTCTAATTTTTTACATCCATGTGCAGAATTAATTTTGTTATATGCACCAATATGGAGGTGATGTGTGGCGGGGATAGAGCCAAGGGATTTGGAATGTGGGAGGGGGCTCAAGGGTCATGGCCGGCTCTAACTTTTTTGCTGCCCCAGGCAAAAAAGAAGAGTGCTGCCCCACCGTAACACCCCTCCCCCCCAGTGCCGCGTCGGGCCGCCCAAACCCCCGGAGCGCCGGGCCGCTCAAACCCCCCCCCAGTGCCGCGCCGGGTCGCCCAACCGCCCCCCCCCCCAGCTCTGCGCCGGGCCGCCAAAACCCCCACCCACCCCCAAACACCACGCTGGGCCGGCCAAACCCCTGGAGTGCTGGGCCGCGCCGGGCTGCCCAAACCGCCGCCCCAAGTGCCTCGCCAGGCCGCCCAAACCTCCGCCCCCCCACCAGCGCCGCCCCGCCCCACTCAAACACTCCCCGTGCTGCCCGGCTGAAACAAAAAAAAACCCCTCGAGCGCCGCCCTGCCGAACAAAAAGCAAAAAACCAAAACCACCGCGAGCGCCCCCCCGCCACTGGCCGCCCCTTCTAAGGTGCCGCCCCAAGCATGTGCTTGGTCGGCTGGTGCCTGGAGCCGGCCCTGTCAAGGGTGGGGCAGGGGGCTAGGGTGCGGGGAGGTGCAGGCTCTGGGGTGGGGCTGGGGATGTGGGGTTTGGGGTGCAGCCTACCCTGGGGAGACAGGGGGGAGGACTCCCTGTAAGCTTATATATGTAGACATGGTCTAAAACACAAGGCACATGTTAGTCTTTATCACTCGTGATGGCTGACTGATGTCAGGGAGCTCCAGACAAGGCTGAGTTTAAAGCATAGCATAGAAAGTCAGAAGATTTTTGTTCTTTTCCCAGTTTTGCCACAGACTTTCTGAGGCAACTTGTTTAGAGCCAGGCTGTGATGACTAGTCTCTGCATGTGCATGAGGGAAAGACTGTGAAGGCAATTTAGCTGCCTTTGTGCACTAGTGTGGAATAGGGTGACCAGACAGCAAGTGTGAAAAATCAGGACGGGGTTGGGGGGTAATAGGAGCCTATATAAGAAAAAGACCCAAAAATCGGGACTGTCCCTATAAAATCGGGACATCTGGTCACCCTAGTGTGGAAGGACAGTTTCAGTCCAGTTGCATTGCTGGCACCAGACTGCACAGAGATGGTTGGGAAGGGAAGAAATCCCATATCTCTGTTCCCTCTGCACTGGCCAACAGCACACCCTGCACCCAGCTCCTCATGGTGATATAGTCGCTGTGCTCCTTTTTTGCCCCTTAAGATATTGTGACATACAAATGCACAATGTCTCTGGGAGCTCTTGCTATGGTGATGCAGAACCACTCTATCTCCTACTGCAGACTTCCAAGCAGTAAGCAATTTAACTGTTAACTTCTCTATATGAGACAAGGTCTTTTCTTGGACCTACTTCTGTTAGTGAGAGAGACAAGCTTTCGAGCTTACACAGAGCTCCTCTTCCGGTCTGGGAAATGTACTCCGAGTGTCACAGCTGAATATAAGGTGGAACAGATTGTTTAGCATAAGTAGTTAACACATATTTCAAGGGACCATTTTTCTGTGTGAGTTCATCTGAGAGCATAATGATTGTATTATTTCATCCACATAGTTGATATTGGGGCATTTAATTCACTGGATGAAGTATACCACATGTTGTGATAGGCATGTGATTCCATGTGCAATTGTCCAGAAATTCTTCTTCAAGGTGGCTCATGAAGAGGTTAGCATATTGGGGAGCCACCTTAGTACCCATGGCTGTTCCCACGGTTTGGACAAAGTTTTTGTTGCTGAATGTAAAACTGTTATGGGAGAGGACAAAATGGATGAGTTTGGCGATGTGTTTGGGGTGGATATCTGAATATTGTCCATTATCTTGGAAATATTTGAGACAAGCAGCCATGTTGTCATTGTGAGGGGTGTTGGTGTATAGGGAAGAGACATCCATGGTGGCAAGGATGGTATTCTGAGAGAGATTGTTAATGTTGCAGAGTTTGTGGAGGAAGTCGTTATTGTCCTGGAGGAAGCTGGCACTTTGTGTGATGAGTGATTTGAGGATAGTTTCTAGGAGTCCCGATATTCCTTCAGTAAGAGTACGATGGCGATGTATGATGGGTCTGCCTGGGCTCCCTTGTCTGTGTATCTGAGGAAAAATGTAGAAGGTCCCTGGAATAGGTTCGTGGGGGTTGAGATTCTAGAGTTTCTCTTGGAGTTGTTTGGGAAAGGATTTTATGGTAGCCTTAAACTCCTCTGTAAATTGTGGTGCGGAATCTTCTTTGAGTCCTTTATAGTATGTGGTATTGGAGAGTTGTT
Organism: Trachemys scripta elegans; assembly: GCF_013100865.1. Taxonomy (NCBI): domain Eukaryota; kingdom Metazoa; phylum Chordata; order Testudines; family Emydidae; genus Trachemys; species Trachemys scripta. The sequence continues at coordinate 111,525,277 of NC_048300.1, forward strand.
GGTTGAGCTCATCAACATAGTCATCTTGTTTGAGGACTATGATGGCACCCCTTTTCCTGATGGTTTGATCACTATCTGGTGGTTGGATTTCAGTGACTGTATAGCTACCTTTTTTGTGGATGTGATGTTTGTTAAGGATTTCACAGTCAATTTTTTATGGCATCACTGTCTGTGCAAAATATTTACAAGACAATGGTCAACAGTCCAATATCCACCCCAAACTCATTGCCCAACTCATCTATTTCATCCTCACCTATAACAATTTTACATTCAACAACAAACACTTTGACCAAACCATGGGAACAGAACTAGGATGGCTCCCCAATATGCTAACCTCATCATGAGCCACCTTGAAGAAGAATTTCTGGACAATTGCACCATGAAGCCAATGATACACATGCCTATCACAACATATGGTGTACTTTATCCACTGCACTAAATGCCCCAATAACAACTATGTGGGTGCAATGAGACAATCTTTATGCTCTCAGGTGAACTCACACAGCAAAATGATTACGGACAAAAACACCATATCACCTGTGAGTGAACACTTTTCACAAAATAAGTACTCTATCTGACCTCTCAGTCCTCATCCTCAAAGGAAACCTTCATAACACCTTCAAAAGACCAGCCTGGGAGTTTAACTTCATAACTTTGCTAGAAACTAAAAATCATGGACTGAATAGAGACACTGGATTTATAGCTTATTACAACCATATATAACCCACTAACAGTCTCCTCCACTCCCACAGCCTTTTTTTCTCCTTTCCTCCCTATGATCGGAGAAGTGTTAACAGGCCACTTCACCTTGAATGGTCCCTTGAAATATGTGTTAACTACTTATGCTAAACAATCTGTTCCACTTGTATTTAGCTATGACACTCAGAGTACACTTCCCTGACCTGAAGAATAGCTGTAGTAAGCTCGAATGCTCTCTTACCAACAGAAGTTGGTCCAATAAAAGGTATTACCTCATCCAGCTTGTCTCTCTAATAACCTCAGACCAACAAGGCTACAGCAACAGCGCATACAATTTTCCTGGTCTCATTTCCACTACCTATAAAATGGAGACAATATTCCTTATCTCATAGTGCTGGTGTAAAGTTTAATTCATCAAAGTATGCCAATTGCGTTGAGATTTTGGATGGAAAGTGCTATATGAAAACTAATTATCCTATGTTATACAGTTATTAATGAATACATTTTAGTATTGTATGAATAGAAATAGTAATTTATTAATGCTTTGATGTAACTTTGTTTCATGCATTTTTGTATTCCAAAAGATTCTCACCTCATTCTTTTTTAATTCAGTGACAGACTCCATTCAGTGACAAAGTAGGTCTTTGGCAGATAAAGTTTAGTGCCATTGACATAAACACACAACCTGGATCTTTGAAGAATGAAAACTAGGGTTATGCCTTAATGACAGTGAGAGGAGAGATGGTTCTCACATGTTTTGATGTCCTGGATAAAAATTTCAACACTGAAATTGGAAAGTGCAACCTTATTTTGCCTGGTTCTATTGTCTTGGCAGAATAAAAGGAAGAGATGATAATTTAATTGGCAAGACATAAGAGGATGCAATATGGCACCATGCAATGAGGTCCAAGTCATATAACCATCTATGAAGATAGATGAGCTGTGCAGCTGCATGATCACACTAAACATTGAGTAAAGCCAAGACACAACACAACTCATGAGATTTTCTCTCTCTCTCTCTTTATGTTTCCATCAAAAGTGGGAGAAAGAGCTGTTAATATCTTTAAATATGCCAAGGGGAGTGATAAGGGTATAACAGATTAGGGAAATTCATTATGACTGAATTTGTCTCCGAAATTGAGAGGAGCAGAATGCTCCATTGTTACAGGTCAGCCTTACTCACATTTACAGTCTCAGATTTTGTACAAGTCACCTGAGATCTATCTGCAAAAATTTGAAACAGTATTTGGGAAACAAGGAGGCATAAAGAGCACTGCCAGTGCAGAGGAAAAAGAGACATATGTATAGATACCCAGACATTTTGGAGATATAGCCGATAGGTATAGGTATTTGCTAGGTAAGTCATAGGCATAAGTTAACACAGTAAATCAAGCCTGTAATACAATAGCTTTAGGTAAATAAGGCATAAGGCCCAAAAGCCTTAGTATACGCAGTTAACCGGATTATAAGAGTATGCTGTAATGACTAAACTGCTAACCGGTAACCACAAGATTCCTAGTTTATAATTAATACACAATCGATATATCAGGCCACAGAGATGACAGATAAATAGATATAATGGTTTTCATCTTTCATGGATATCTAAGTATGAGAGGAAGGATGGTCAGTGTTTAGGGAGCCAGATTAGGCTGTGGGAGATCTGGGATCAATTCCTGCAAACATCCTGTGTGACACTGGGCAAGTCACTTTACCTCTTTGTTCCTCAGTTCCTTATCTATAATATGGGGATATTAGAATTTCCCTACCACAGGGGAGTTGTGAGGAAAAATACAATGAAGACTGTGAGGTGGTGATTTGAGGCCATATAAATACCTATGAGAGATCATACTGTCTAACTTTGGCATTAAAAGAATATTGAGGTTTAAGAGCTATGTAATGAATATTTATTTAGCCTGCTTGTTAAACCTCAATAAACACCTTTAATTATTAGTTAGTATATAATTAACATGTAAGAAGTACTAAAACTCTACCTCTCTTTATAGATACATATTCCTCCCAATTATTAGGACACTCAATTTCATCCAACCTAAATAGGGCAGAAGGCAGGGTGGTGGTTAGTCACACTGAATGCTTGCATGATTATCATGCCAATAGTTAGTGAGTCACTAATGATCCCCAGCTATAATTATCTTCATATCCAACATTACCATATACTTAAACATATACATACATTGAGAGAACTACCAAGCTGTGCACATGCCTTGAAATGAAGAACTGAATTATCAGATTATTGCCATCCTCGTCTTCCCCTGCCCTCTCCTGTTTGACACCCTGACTGTTGTGTCACACTGAAAATGTGGGTTGCAAGTCCTTTGGAGGAGGGATCAAATCTTTCCATGTGTTCTAAGAAGATCTCAATGCACTATAGGGAGCTCTAAAATAATACATAACATTATTCGGAAGTCTAAAACTTCCAATAAAGTGTCACTCTTCACAGACATCTTGGGAAGCATCAGATAACTAGTACAGATGTACCTTACTGATGCAGAGGTGAGAAGGGAATCTCTGAGATCAAAACTGAGAATCGCATGCTAAAAAAGTTCTCATGTTTATCCTCTGGGCTAGTTAGCATACCTTTCCAGTCACTTCGATGCTCTGCCTTCCTTTGTGACAAGGCACCAGAGATAACTGAGGCAACTATGTGGGCACTCTGCCTACAGGACTCACATTTATAGGTTATGTATTTCTCAGGAACTCAAAGAGCCATTGGACCAAATTCTGCTCTCACTTATTCAGATTATTAAAATTGGAGTAGCTCCATGGATTTCAATGGAATTCCTCCAGCTTTACGCTAGCGTCAGAGCAGAATTAGGCACATTCCATTAACATTTCAGAAGTGGTTAAGTGACTTGGGAGCCTAAATCCCATTTTCAAAAGTGGCTTTAGCACTTAGGATCCTACCTCCAACTGACTTTTAATGAGACTTTGGTGCCAAAGTCACTTTTTAAAATGGGTCTAAGGTGCTTTTGAAAACTTTACCTTTTATAAACATCATACACAATAGTTGTCCCATTAAATTTAAATTGTTTACATTAGCAGATTCAAGGGCAATGAATTTAAAGTGGTAGCCAAATTGTACATCTATAAGGTAACTCAAGACAATCTTCATTAAATAATCACATTTCTGAATAATCCTATACAACCAGTTGTACAGCACCATGAAACTCTTAACTGCTAATGGGAAAGATCACCTCTTAATAACTCCATCCCCATTATGTTTTATTGCTTTGTTAAATGCCATCCATGTCTCTGGGAAGCATATTGTAATTCTGAAGATAACCATTAATATATACCTTGGTTTAAGATTTGAGATGAAGCACCTTATTGTTCTGAAGGTTGTTCTTGTCACAGATGAACTACGCTTTCATAAACTAATGGATCTGGCTGGATTTCTGATCATGTTTAGTGGAGTAAAGAGCTAATTCTACCTTGTGAATGGTTAACAAGGTTCATGTTTCCTGGAAATTTACAACAAATAAGCATGAAGAGGTCAATAAATTACTAATCTGAAATAATGTAAGTCTATAGCATGAATGCTAAAACATAAAACATCAGGTATAATGTAGGATCAGAAGCACTACTGAAGGAACTTAAGGTTGCACAAAATATAAGAAAAATTAATTTAGAGTTTGCAAGGAAGATTGCATTAGAGGTTAAGATAAATAAGAGACGGTTCAAACACTTAAAAGAACACGGGATCAGTGAAAGAGACAGCAGGACTTTTAGAGGTAAAATGTGCAATTACTGACTTCAGAGATGAATCAGTCCCTCAAAATGAAATTGAATCTTTGGTTTCATGTTCACAAGGTACGCAGAGGATAGGTTAAAGAAACAGGCTTAAATTTCCAAGAGGAAAAGAAGAAAATCAGGAATATATCAATAAAGGTATTGAAGAGATTAGGTTAAAATTAAAACTGTAAATCCTCCAACAGACTATAATCCCATAATTCCACTAGGCAGTGGCATAAAAGACACAGACAGAAGAATCTTCAGCTGATAAAACCACTCAGAAAACAGGGACCAGTGAGCCAGAAAAAAAAGTAACATCCGCATCAAAGGTCAAAGAAGGGAAAACAAAATATACACAGGAGATAGGGAAGATCCAGGAAACTTTAAACCAGTAAGAGCAACATCAGAGATAGGGAAGATGACAGAGACAACACTGACCAGAAAAAGAGGAGGGAAAAAAATGCCTTGGAGAGTTAAGACTCCAGCAGCTTATCCACATTGATTCTCAAAGAGGAGATCATGGATAACATTTTCAAAAGCACACAAGTCCTGTTTTCAGAAGTGACTTAGACTCTTAGAAGCCTGTCTCATTTAAAGCCAGTTCAAGCTATGGCTTGTCTACGCAGGTTTGGGGGTTTTTTCATGCTAACTTTTGTTGTTGTATTTTAATTAAAATTCCCTTCCTCCACACAAGACAATTCTTCTGAATTAACTTGACAATTTTTGCAAACTCAATAATCCACTTTGGAAGCTGATTTAGGGTCTTGAGTCACTTAGAAGCTTTTGAAAATTTTACCCCATGCCTAACAAATTTGCAAGAACTGATTTAAGAAAGCAAAAAAAGGAAATTCTTAAGGGGTAAGCCAAGGGCATAATTTGCTAACTCCCAATTGCCTTCTTTCACTGAAATACCTATAGAAGCCAGAAATCTGCAGAAAGTTTCCCTTGTGGAATTTCAGCCAACTTCTTCCATGACAGGAGGTGGAGCCTGACAGGATTTATTTTCCTGCAGTGATTCCCTGCAATCATGGGAGGCCAAAACTACCAGAAATGGCCAAAACACATGGTAATTTACATTAGCAGTTTTTGCACAGCATTAGTTATACCCTGTTGTACCCAAGGCTAGGTCTACACTACCTGCCTGAATCGGCAGGTAGAAATTGACCTCTTGGGGATCGATTTATCATGTCCCGTCGGGACGCGACAATCGATCCCCGAATCGACGCTCTTACTCCACCAGCGGAGGTGGGAGTAAGCGCCGTCGACGGGAAGCCGCAGAGGTCGATTTTGCCGCCGTCCCTACAGCGGGGTAAGTCGGCTGCGATACGTTGAATTCAGCTACGCTATTCACGTAGCTGAATTTGCGTATCTTAAATCGCCCCCCCCCCCCGTAGTGAAGACCTGCCCTAAGTAACTCCTGTGCTTCTTTTTGGTATTTACACTCAAATTTCTTTAGAATCCAGTCAGTTTCATTCCCAAGCTATCAGGACTTCCAGGGTCCATAACTCCAGGACAACCTTGACATGCAGAACGCCCAAGCCAGGGACCCCAGGGCTTCCAGACTACCAGGCCAACTGGCTCCCTCGGCTACCTCACTTTTGGGGCAGCTGGCTCACAAAGCTGAGGAGTCAGGCAGCCAGGTGCCCTGGGAATCTGGAAACCCTGGTTGTGGGCTGGGGCAATCTGCATGGTGGGGCTGTCCAGAAGCTACAGACCCTAGAAACTCTGAGATCACCCAAGGTTTCAGGCTTCAGGCTCTGCAGCAAGGATCCTGGAAGCTGTGGAGTCCCTGGGCCCATTCATATGGCAGAGCTGCTCAGAGCTTGGTATCCTGTATTGTCAGACGCCACTGGTGTGGTGCTCTGCTCTGGTCAGTGATGATAACAGTCGGCTGCGTGCGTGTGTTCCCTCTGTGTGCTGCCCTGGCTCTGCAGATCGCTGGCATAGCAGACCCCGAGAGAACCCCCAATGACCACAGACTCCGATAAGATACGAAGGCACCTGGCCATAAGAACAACATAAGAATATAAGAATGGCCATACTGGATCAGACCAAAGGTCCATCCAGCCCAGTATCCTGTCTACTGACAGTGGCCAATGCCAGGTGCCCCAGAGGGAGTGAACCTAACAGGTAATGATCAAGTGATCTCTCTCCTGCCATTCATCTCCACCCTCTGACAAACAGAGGTTAAGGACACCATTCTTTATCCATCCTGGCTAATAGCCATTAATGGACTTAATCTCTATGAATTTATCTAGTTCTCTTTTAAACCCGTTATAGTCCTAGCCTTCACAACCTCCTCAGGCAAAGAGTTCCACAGGTTGACTGTAAGCTGTGTGAAGAACTTCCTTTTATTTGTTTTAAACCCGCTGCCCATTAATTTCATTTGGTGGCCTCTAGTTCTTATATTATGGGAACAAGTAAATAACTTTTCCTTATTCACTTTCTCCACACTACCCATGATTTTATATACCTCTATCATATCCCCCCTTAGTTCCTCTTTTCCAAGCTGAAAAGTCCTAGCCAGGTTTATTGTCAAACAAATGTGGTAAACCCAGGACAAATGGCTACAAAAGGGGGGGAGTTGGTAATTAGTCCAAGGGGGTTAAACGGCCTCTCCCAATCCATTGAGGAGAGATAACCACGGGGAAATAAGGTGCAGCTGGAAAAGGGGTTACCAGGGAACTAATTAGGTTCAGCTGGCTCCAACTGCTTGAGACCTTTTTAAACCCTCCCTGGCGTGGAAGTGGGAGAGAGAGAGTGAGAGAAGCAGGGAAGCTGCAAGTAAGCTAGGTGCAGCAAGGCTCTGAACCTTTCCAGCAAGGAAGGCTGCACTCTGTCCCCAGAAGGAAAGAAAAACAAGCACAAGGGACTGACTGAGGGAAGGAATAGCCAGACCCTGTGCTACCTATGAGGATTTGCTTTGCCCAAGCCTGTGTCTCCAAGGCTAAAAAGGACTGAGCCTGTTGAGGAGAAGAAGGTACTTTGCCACACAAAGCACAGTAATAGTTTCCAGCAGACACTAAAGGACATACTACAAATATGTGCCCCCTGACAATGGACACAGCTCAGTCAGTGGCGGGACACTCCACTGACCCGTAGGCTGGACAGACACACCGCCCCAGGGATGCATTCTTATACACAGGTACAAACAAGTTACACATCATTCCTGATGTATTGAGGTGCAACCCCTCTATGTAGCAAGGTGCTGCCTCTCACCTTGTACATGTTGGTTCAAACAAAACAACTCTATCCATCATATTACCCGTTTGCCCCTGTCTTTAGGATGGGTCAGCCTGTTCCTTGTTATGTGTGTGGAATGTGCAAATATCGGAGTGTTCTGGTATCTCTAGTGTCCAGTACCTTTTAGGTATATGTATTTTTGCAACCTCAGCCCTTTCTTTGCCAGCTTCTGTGAGCAGGGCCTATCTCTGGCTAACAGCTTAACTTTGCTTTATGTTAGCAAAGTCTTGGCCATTACTTTAGTTCAGGCCTTAGGCCTCATACCGGGTCACTGATACAAGGGTTTATGTTTCAGGGCCTGATCTTCCCACATTCCCCCATTTGTCATCTTTTTATGGGAAGGATGTTTACCCATCATCCTGGAAAAGCATAATGCATGGACTGAAGATAACTCAGTGGGCTAAACACTGTTATGTGGTTACCTTATTTTGCCATTCATACATTCATGCCCCATCCGTCCCTTAGTCTGCACATTCCCTCATACGACAGATAGACAGATTTTATCCAATTATTATTTTTTTAGTCCCTTATGGTGGGCCTGGGAATGTTAGGCCCAGGACCTTGACTGAGGTGTGGGGTCTGTGCTTGTGTATTGTTAACTTCACTGAATGGTATGAGACAGCCTTTGCTGGTATTTGTTAGTGCATACTAAGGGCTTCGTTAAGAAAGACAGATATCTAAACTATCTAGATAACATGACTATATTAACAAAGATGACTATCATGATTGCTATATGGATGATAAATGATCCTATATGATATATGAAGGGGGCTTATACACTGAGCAAGATGTGCTTTTCATCTTACTCCTTGAAATGATTATTTGGTTGAACCACAGCAGTATTGATTGCCATTTCCATCCCCTTCTTCACTCGACGCTGTAGCTTAGCTTTCTTGGTTTGATGTAACATATAGCAGCCCATTCCCATGAGAACAACAACTGTTAGGGCCTCGATCCCTATTAGTATTACGCTAAGGGTTCAGACCACTGGATATAAGGTCACATCCTCCGGAACTGCCCACCAGGGTGTTTCCACCTCTCTTTGGATATTTTCTATTTCATTCACCTGTTGCTGGATCAATTGAGTTATTGGTATTAGGGATTCTTTAGTTCTTGCCACCAAATCATGTATATCCAATTGCAAGCATTCCACGGGGCGGGGGGAGACAGGACGGGACAGTTCAATCAGTAAGTCTTGCAAGCGTTCACGTGGGATGATCGTTTCAGTGACAGTGCTGCCTTCGCTCATTGGCCTGAAAGCCTGGGTTCCTATTCGAATGGTACTGGTAACAGGCACGCAGAACCCAGCATCACTTGTAAGGCAAATATTGCCAGCTATGGGAAAATTATGATAACCTATAGCACAGGCCATGTCCTGAATTCGTACTACCTCAGTAACCAGTTCCTTTTGTTTCAGTTTAGCCCAGCCTTTTCTTGTATCATTAATATCAATTGTGGCATAGCATTCCCACAGCCACCATCCATTATGTTTTCCTCAACATGCTTGATTAATTTCCGAGCCAGTTTCAGTTACTAAGCGCACAGTGGGATAATGCTGTACATAGGTCTATGTTTCAGGGCCTCATCTTCCCACAGCCTGGAATCCTGGGCTCTCACAGCACCTGCCTGTGGTTCATGGAAAGTTCATTAAATTCAGGCTTCTATGAAACATTTTGGGTTTGACAAACTGATATTTTCAAATAAAACCCAGTTTCATCAGAAAATTCCCAACTAACATGATTTCAGAGCTGCGGATTTAAGAAATGCACCAAATATGAGAATTGGCAATATTGTATTTAGGGTCTGATTCACAGGGCCGGCTCTGGCTTTCTGGCGCCCCAAGCAAAAAAAAAAAACCTGTGGCGCGGCCGGAGCCAGGGTGCAGGGGGACTCCCTGCCCTGCAGATGTGTCCCGGCTAGCGGGGGCAGGAGGAGGGAGCGGGGGGAGAGAGAGAAGGGGGATGGCCAGGGCTTCAGCGGGGCGCTGCCACGCGGCTCCGGTCGGCTGAGGGAAGGACGTGGGCTGTCCTGCCTGGCTTGCTGCAGGGCGCTCCCGTCCTCCACGCCGCTGCCCCCTACAGGGCGGCCGGAGTGGAACAAAACCAACCAAACAAAAAAAAGCGGCCGTGCCACCCTAGGATTGGGTGGAATGACGCCTCCTACAAGCTGCCGGCCCAAGCACCAGCTTGCTTGGCTGGTGCCTGCAGCCGGCCCTGCTGATTCACCTCTGTGTTACTGCAGTTTTCCACCTGTTCATTTCCACAGACTTCAGTGAAATTTACTGGTTGAAAACTGGACTAACACAGAGGGTAAACTGGGCCTTTAATTTTTCTACTTTTTTCTTCCAGTCACTCTTAATTTTGTTTGTGCTTCTCAGATTTCTTCAAAATTGTTGACAACTTTGGCAGTTCCTGTACATTTTGAATCCACAGCACTCCACATTGCTGATCTCTAATCATAGAAGTAGGCATTTTACTCCAGGGTTCAGTTAGTAATACAAGTATGAAAAAAATCTCAGCATTGAAATAGCATGAAAAGCCAAACTGTCAGAAAGCACATCCTTGTTAGGGTTTTCATTGTGTTGAATACAATTTTGTTCTAAAGAGAGAATTTTATGAGGGTTGGTCTGTGGTTACATATCATAATAGCTGATCTGTCATCACACTGCTGTGCATTTGGAAAAGCTGTATCCTTCACACAGTAATGGACTGTGCTGTAGAGACAAGAAGGCATAAAAAAGCCAGTCCCTCTAAAAGAGGATTTTTCCCCACATTACCAAGAAACTTTCCTTACCCTGACTAAAAGTGGAATGAGTCTGCAGATGCACCTTCAGGAAGATCTTCAGAGAGACGTTCAGCCCTTTTAAATGATGATAGAACCAAGCAGGAGCGCCACCAGCTTTTTTGCTGCCCTAGGCGGCGGAAGGTCCCACCCCCGAAATACCACCGATGACTGGGGCGGCCGAAGATCCGGCTGCCGCAGTCACTGCCCCCCAAATGTTAGCGCCCTAGGCAACTGCCTAGGTCACCTAATGGGTTGCGCCAGCCCTGGAAATAAGGTGTTGTAGGATATTTTACCAGGTGCAGTCTGGCTTATTTTAGGTGGGAGTTTTTTCTTTTATAGATAGGGGACCACTCCCCCAAAGGCTTGCTGTTGCTTTTGCAATGAAAGCAACACATTTTCAAACGTAGGTGCCTATTTCGGTGCCTGGAAAGTCTGGGTGCTCACCTGTTGCTTGTGGAAACCTTCCATTATTGTGTCCAAGGGCATCATTTCATACAGTGGCTCCACTTCTCATGCTTTAACTGTGCATGATTTGCAGACACAACTCAGGTACCCACAGCTGAGTTTGAGCTTGAGTGTCAGCATGGAGTATCTACCGTGGAGGGTTTAAACCTACCAGGCAGTGAACACAACATAAAGCCAGTGGAGACATGAAGCTTAGTGTGGTTCTATTTGGGTCAGGAATGAATATATAGTAATATACAGATGGTGGGTGCCATGGCTAATATGGAACTAGTGTTAATACCGAACTCTTTTATATAGACAAGTGTTCTTTCTTGGTGTTACAGTCTGTTACCCATGTGCGTGGTTGTAATGAAAACCAGATCTTTGTTGCCCTAGAGTTTAATTTGCTCTGCATTGTTCTAGCCACTTTTCTTGCCTCCTGAATTGTGAAGGTGAATGATGCCTGTCCAGATTCTCTTTTGTTTCTTCCTGGTTGCAACAACAGAAGCAGGGATAGAGGGAGGAGAAGATGGGGTAGAGTTCACATTTTAATTGTCAGCTTGACAGTCCATTATCACCATTGTTGGGGTTGCTAGGGGCATCATTTACAGAGAGGATGTGGGCATTTGCTCTTTCCCAGATTTACAGCTATGTTTTATGCAACACATCTATTTTAATACTAAATAATGAATTTAATTAAATTTTTGCACGCTGTGACAACCTTTGCTTATATACCATTTCTCTAGAGTCCTGGGGACAACAGAATGTATACTTCAGTAAAACACTTGCAGTATAATGTAGGGAACCAGATCTGAACTTTGGAGTCTTAGCATTCCCAGAATAACCACTCATGTTGATGTGAGATTGGGGTGTGCAAGGACTGTGGGATCTGGTGCTCATTCTCAGATGGTGGGTACCATGCTGAGCTGTCACAATTTAATGTATATCAATATTTGTCGAAAATGGAGCCATCATGTGTGAAAAATGGGGCAGTTTCCTTCAGCGAGGAACAGGTTGTGAAGCTGGTAGAACAGCTGTGATGGTTAAAGTCTCCTACTCACTCAGACTACAGCTGTGCACCATCTTCCCTCCCCCAGACTGACCTCTGATTCTTTTTGCTGGTTCCTCTGTGTGGAAGTTACTTTAATTTTGCAGAGCCAGTGAATGTTGGCAGTAGTGTAATACAATGAGCTATTACACGCACTTCACCCAATGCGTAACTTATACCACCACTGTCTATGTTACTGCAGAGTTTGACCCAGAGACTTGCAAGGGAGTTCCATCAACATACACCAGAGCTGAATTTCATCCTGTGTTTGGAAATAAGGAAATACATGAGAGCTCTCTTTGTCTTCAGCCCCTCATTTAAAACGAAATCAGATTTGGAGCCAGAGAAAAAGAAAAATACAGACAAGAAAGAAAATCGTAGTGTATGTCTTCTATAATAAAACACACAGGATACAAGGAATGTAATATGGGAGGGAGAAAGGACAAGAGAAGAGCTTGAGGGAAAACCATTGTCCTATCCTTCCCGCACTTTCCTTTCATTTATCTTTGTAAGGGACATAATATGCCTTAGGTATCTATAATATAGAGAGTTGGGAGTTGACATGAAGTGGATAGAGGCAAAAACTTCCAAAATTAGTATTTTAAAACTCTGCAGGAAGGTCCTTGAGGCAAATACAGCTACTCTCCACAGAACATCATATAACCACCCAGTCAGGCATTTCTTTTAGAAATTAAGCATGCAAGAAATCTGAAGGCTGAACATCTGCCTGGGCTGCACCCAGGGTTAGAGAACTCTCTTACCATCTAGTAGTATAGAATGCATGAGATGCGCATTAAAAAGATAGGAAATTGTATACATTTTAAGAGCAGTAAATTGTATAAATTTTGCCTCTGATGAAGTAGAGGTGGAGGAGATATACTGCCTGGGGAAGTGGAGGAGATATAGTGCCTGAACAGCAGAGTCTGGAAGCCTTACAGCTTAGTGAGGTAAAATACCTTCAAGGAGCTGTGTAGTAGTACACGAGCTATAGCAGAGACACTCTCGGGACAACGGTTTAAACCTTCCAACTACCAGCGAGTGGCAGACACTATATAGTATGTCAGGTATTGTCAGATGGTCTAATTTTGTAAATCCTTGCTCACTTTCAAAGTAGTACTTACCTTACATGGGTCATCCCACTAAAATTAACGGGACTTCTGAATGTGACTACAACTCAGTGTGAGTAATAGCTGCACAGCTGGGCCCAGAGTCAGCCACATATAATAGCTGAATGTGTGTCTCTGACCACTGACTACATTTCAACCTTTGTCTAGGGTCTCTTTGGGGATTTATCCCTTTCTTATGTGTAATGTAATTTTCAAAAGTTCTTATTCAACTATGTGAAGCTAATGCGTACACAATGTTTTGCAGCTGGGGAAGTGTACTGACCAGTAGGACTTCGCATATCTTTGCCCTTTTCTTTGGGATCATTAGATTTAGTGCATAGACTGAATACTGGTTACACTTGTCTCACATGCAGGACCGGCTCTAGGTTTTTTGCCGCCCCAAGCAAAAAAATTTTTAGCTGCCCCCCCCCCCCCCCCCGGGCTTTCCCCCCCACCCACACTCTCACCCACTGCCGTCCCAACCCTGGGCTCTCTCCCCCACCCCACCCCACCCGCACTCCCTGTTGCACCAGCGCTGGGCTTCCCCCCACTAGTGCTGACTCCGCCTGCTCCCCCCTTGCCTACAGCCAGTTTGGCACTGGCAGGGTCGGGGTAAGCAGCGGGGCTCCCGGGCCGCGCCTCAGCTCAGGATCCCTCTAGCCGGGTCTCCCGCCTCCAGGACTGGCCGGGACCCAGGAAGGCAGAGCTGGGGAACTGCCCCAGTAGGGGGCTGAGGAGCTGGGGCAGCGCAGCCCCAAAGGGATCAGAGCCCTGGAGAGCAGGACGCGGGCCCCGCACGGCAGCTCCCCGCTCTCTATGGCCCCGCTGCTGCTGCTGCTCCTGGCCGCCCTGCCGCAGTTCCTGGGTGGCTCAGACTGCTTCGCCCAGCCCCGGCTGCAGCGCTGGGGGGTGGCCGCCCTGCTTGTGCCCCAAGGGGCAGCCCCCAGCCCGAGTGTCCCGCTCTTGGAGCCCGCCCGGCCATAAGTTGCGGGCGCTGCTCCCCGACGCGAACTGCAGCGGCCCCAGGGCGCCCCTGGTGCAGGACGTGCTGCTGCTGCCAGGGCCGGCTCTCGGCTTTTGCCGCCCAAGCACCAAAAAAAAAAAAAAGGCTGGCTGGAATGCTGCCCCTGAAAATGTGCCGCCCCAAGCACCTGCTTGGTTTGCCGGTGCCCAGAGCCAGCCCTGCTCACATGCTGTTACACTATTAGTGTTTTTTACTGCCTATAAATTCCTTCAGTTCCATAGGGAACTAGCTTTAACTCAGCACACACTAATCTACATTTGCCTTGACTGCCAAGATCCCTAATGATTTACATTAGAGCTGCTTAAAACGTTGCCTCTCCAGCACAGAAATCACAGAAGCTCTTTGGGGCAGGGACTATCTTTTTGTTCTGAGTTAATACAGCAGAGCCCCCACATCTCCCATTCTCTGCCTATTAGACTGGGGAGGGAAGCTCATGGCTTCTTCCCTGTGGCGGGGGTAGGGGCTTCTGCCCTGCAGGGAGAGGGATCTTTGGGCTTTAGCCTGCCGGGGATAGGAGGAGGGCAGAAACCCCACACCCCAGCAGGTGTCGCCTCACACTCGGCAGGTTGTGTGTGTCTTGAGGCTCTCAAATTTCTGAAGATTGTATGTGGCTTGGAGGGTCAGTAAGTATGGCCACCCCTGCAATATATAATATCATGCTAACTAACATTTCTTCTACCACCTGTAGTTGCAGTACAGTTCGGTCTTCAGATCTGTCTTGCTTTTTAACTCACAATGTGCTCTACAATACAAGCTGTTTAAATCATCTTCGCTTTCTTTAGAAAATATTTCTGCCGGACATCCCCTCTCATCAATCTCTCCCACAGCTCCTCGGTTTTTATATACAGAGAAAAAGCCACCCTCTTTCAGACTGTGGCAGCAGAGTTAGGACATTGTTAGGTTGTTTATTCTCCCTTGTACAGTGCTACTTTCTGCTCCAACAAACTGTTGGGGCGCTTCATAATACTGACATAGCACCTTTTCAAAGTGCATAAAGTCAACTGAATATATTTTAACTATTTAATTCATATAGCCCCTTTGTGAGGCAGGTAAATAAGCATTTTCGCTGTTTTACGCATGTGGAGACAGAAGTTCAGAGGGATCATGAGGCACCAAAACTACAACTCCCATGAGACACCGTGGCAGCATATCCAGATGAAAAATTTTGAGTTTGCAGCTGAATTTTTCTATTTTCAGTTGAAAATGTTTGGTTTCCAATTTTTCACCAAAAAGTTGCAATTTACCATTTTCTGACCACTCTAATAACCCAGTTATTTTTCCTAAGTCCAGGTCTTACTGAGTAATGAACAAGTCCCTGTCTGACCCATTTGCAAATCAGAAAAAATTACTGTAGTTATTTCAAACAATTCTCAGATCAAATCAAAGAGCCAGGAAAACGATTCAGATAAGAAAAATATATGAAAAAATTCATGAATCCTAGACTGTCTCATCTTTCCCTACACCACACCACAATTGCCACGTTAGCCCCAAACACAGGGGTCAGCAAGGAACCAGTCAGGAGTAGCCACTCCCTGAGCTTGTGCAGCCCGTTCCATGCAGCATGTGATTTTTGAAGCCACACATGCATGGTTTATCATTTTGCGGGATACTGCTGCAGTATTAACCCTTATTCTTTCTGTCCGGATTTCCTTCCATAAGGCTGGGTACTGGATGTGATCATGTACGTAGTGTTAGTGGTCTGCATCCAAATGTTTGTAGAAAGTGAACGGTCATTCCCACATACATCCTCAAGCCAAAAAGAGAAGGCCAATAAATCAAGTTCCAACTTCAACTCAACTAAGAAGGTGATAGTGTGGATCTCTCAGTGAAATAGGTAATCATTATTATCTCCTTTTTAAAGATGGAGAGGCTGAGATACAATAAAGTGAACTTGCTGGGAGGGCACTGAGGTCTATCAAAGTAGCCTGAGGACTGAAATTTAAGAGGACTAGGTTATAATCCTGGGTCAGAGACTGAGCTGCAGTGTAACCTCAGGTACAGGTGATGAATGAGCCCCTCTTCTCCATCAGCAAAACCGAAACTGAGTACCACCTGACCCCGAGTCCTGTGGTGCTTGCTCCATTAGACCTTGTAGAGTAAGAGTTCTGTTTACTAAATGTTGGAGCATCCTTGAAATATTTTAGATTAGTCATTTCATTATGTATCTGAGGGTACCTCTACACTGCCAAAAAAAAGATCAAAAAGCCATGGCAGTGTGTCGCAATGCCCTCGTCAACTGATTGGGGCTCATGCTACGGGGCCAAAACTAGCAGTGTAGTCGTTTGGGCTTGGGCTGGGGCCTGGACTCTGAAACCTGGGAAGGGGCTCAAAGGTCGGGCTCCAGTCCAAGCCCAAATGTCTACACTGCTATTTTTAGCCCCATAGTGTGAGCCAGAGTCAGTTGACCTGGACTCTGACACTCACTGCCATCGGTCTTTTTTTTTTGCAGTGCAGATATACCTTGAGTGACTATGCTCATGTGCACATCATATCTATCATTAGCCCAGACAGCAGCTTAAATATTAATAGAATTTTCCATTGTGCAAGTGGAGATCCAAATATTCAAATGCTTTTTCTTATCCCACTTTTGGCATTCATGTGTTCATCATGGGCTGGCTTTCACTAGATTACATACAAGACTCCAAGTCACATAATACATTGAGATAAAGGTCATCTGGTATCCCATGATCTCCCTAACCTCTGGAATTCACAAGGAGACTTTCCAGCAGAAACCAAGCTCTTTCTCCAAATTATCAGAGCTCACTGAGCATCTCCTTTTGGAAAACCTTTCTTCTTCACAGATTCTGATAATCTTTCCGGATAAATCTTTTATACCAACACAGATTTCTTTTCTTCAGTTATACACTTATTTTTAAACTATGCTTCTGCCATGCACTAGAATGAAAACATTTTAAAAATGCTTGAGTACTTTTTAAAACACCCACACAGTAGTCTGTGCATGTGAGTTTTGATTTTCACCTTCTGTTGAAGCTTTGTTAGCTTTTCTGGCTGTCTTATATGTTTTGGCTTCTTCCTCCTTTTGTGCTAAGCTGCTCTTTGATAAGGTTCAGCTGGGGAAAGCCAACCCTCCCAGGACCCAATCAGCTTTTTACATCAATTAAGCTAATTGACAGAAGGCTTAACACATTTCTTAATTATGACTGCAAATGCTTTCTTGGAAGAAACCCCAAAGCACAGAAAAAAAAATCTTTCCTAATAAAATAATTAAGAAAAAGTCTTCAAAGGTAAAACTCTGGGAAAGGAAGTTTAGTGATGGATAACTACCACTTCAAGGCCTAAATCTACACTGGGCCAGAATGACTATAATGCAGCAATACCTAACATGTATCTTGTAGTAAAATGGGAAATAATTAAAGGGTGGTGAAGAAGTTGAGTTAAAAACACAACTAACAAGAATAAATTTGCCCTCCAGGAGCAGACAACTTTTGCTAGTGTAGACACTGAACTGCAAAACAAGCATCTGCTGTCTTGAAAGTCCTTCCATTTCTATATACTTCTTTATAGACATATTACATGGATCATTGTTTTCCAGATAAGTTTAATTCCTTTGGTACATTGAGACACAGGTCAAGGTTGAACAGCACTGGGCAACAAGTCAGAACTAATACACACTGGCTTTTTGTCAGGTACTAGATTGGAAGGTCTGACATGATTTATACTGCATTCATATTGATGGTATTAATCACTTAGACTATATTTGCAAAACACCCCTCATATTTCCATAAAGCACTGAGTAACATCAGAAGCAGCTTATATATTTAATATAATATTGCATATTAAAATACAATTCTCTAGCTTCCATTTTGGAGTCAAATCAATTACATCATCAAAACGATAATGAAAATGACACGTCAGATTTTTCGATACCTGCCCTTGCTTGCTCTCCCGATTTCCCCGCTTGTTACTTTACCACTGTTCCCCTGTGCTTTGTGCTATGTGAAGGTGATAGAAAATGGCAATTCAATATTTTTCACAATACCTGTAGGCGTGAAATATTTTAGGAGCAGTCTTTCTTGGTGGGTTTGAACATCTGGCCACCCTACTTGATAATCACACTAGCAGTGTTGGGATTTTTTTTTAAGGGTAAAAGACACATAAAGAACAAACAACAGTTTAGTGAGTTGAGCCCTTAGGGAGTAATGTTTAAAGCAGTGCAGAACAGCTATATACATAAATTCCTTGGACATATTTCCCATGTAGTACATTTAAAACCAACATTCTAGTGCTAAACACAGCTCTATCAGAGCTGGAATAAGTGTTGAACTACAGTAGTACCTTAAAATATATGGCCCACATCTAGCTGCTTGCGTGTGAGAACACAACGGAAGGAGAAGGCACAGGAAGCTCATTCTTCTCTCTAATCCTGTTTGCTGAACACTGAGGATGATGAAGTGCACCTCGGTAAGCCCAACATGGTAGGGGCTATTTCAGGCCAGAGTACAGCCGTGTAATTGGTTTCTTAATCTAATTAAGAACATGCTTCACTATGCAGAATCTGATGAATCACAACATATTGGTTCTGCAAGTCAAGGACTTCCATTGACTTCAACTGGCTTTAGACCAAACCTAGATACCTTACTTTGTTTTTTCATCCCGCTTCTCTTCATTTTCTAGCATTGGAATCAGGTCCTTACCAGCCAAATTAATACTCAGCATTGCATACAACAGAAAGGTAACATTCTTCTTGACCCTGATACTTCATATGATATTCTTGCCACAGTGTTACACAGCATACCTGAGCTTTTTGGATGAGATGTATCCTATAAATCTTCTTCCTTCTTCCATATGAACCCCTACATGCAGGACCTCTTCTCTGACCAGGTCTACCCATACCTCCAACTTGTTATGCTTCAACTCCCTTCTTAGAATGCACTTCTTCCAAAAGATCTATAAATGTAGTCCTTCCCTCTCTGTCTCTTTTCTACCCCAATGCTAAATAATGCTAAAATATCCAGAACAAACCCAATGAAGAGAACAAAGGAATATACCATTCAGAAACACAAATTTTTGTCACATCCCAGCCTCTCCCTGGGTAGATTTTTAAAGTCCTTGGGGCAAGGACCAAGTCTTATTACCTATCTGTAAAGAACCTAGACCTCTGCTGTTTCTATGCATATAATAATAATAATAATAAATAAATAATAATAATAATTAATAATAACAGCCATGATAATACAAGTTAATGTTTCCTTTTCATGGGGTACAAAAATAATTTCTGTGTTTGCAAAATAGTTTTTAAGAGTAAATTGCCCCGAAACATCATTGATTCACTGATCATTATAATTAGTTGGAGCATCTGATCAGGACACAGAAAACAGAACTGGTTGTTTTAATGGTTTATAGACTAACTGAATTACTCCATCTCTTAAATATATTGTCCTCCAATAGAAATACACATTATAATATATATGGCAATACATAATCTTGGATTTTCATGTAGGCCTGATTAAAATTTCTAGTGTTGGAACACTGCCAAATCTGTTTGCTGTTAGGGAATATTTTGTAGTATATTGAACTGGATAAATGCATCTTTTTCTTTCTCCTATAGTATTAGGGATCCCGAGGACAATTAAATCTCAGACAATTTAGTCTGGAATCATTCAGATATGCTTCATCAGTTGTGAATTGGTTGGGGGCTCACATCAATGTTCAGGCCTTTGGCATTTTTCATTCATGTTGAAAACTTAGTTAATTGGGAGAGATACTCATACTTTATCAGAAGGAGCAAAAGGCCTACTGTAGCCTGAAGGATATTGAACCTAATTGAACTTTACTATCTTACAGTTGCTTCTCAGGAAAGATTTCAACTTCATGCTTTTTGACGGATTACATCTAGGCAGTTCTGAGATTAAAGACATAGCATGAGATTGGCTGTCAGGCTGAACATTCCACTGTACTCACCAATGTATTCCCCTGTAACTTTTGTAAACCTAGGAGAGAGATCAATGATGCTTCAGCTTTATATTAGACTTATTATTGCTCTAAATTATTTCAGGAAGTTCAGTGCTAAATAATCTCATGGCCCTCCATAAATGGATGATGTGGTTGCACAGGCACTGACTTTTATTTTTCCCCCAGGATGCTCCACCCCTGCTCCACCCTGAGGCCCTGCCTCTACTTTGCCCCTTCCCCAAGCCCCTGCCCTCACTCTGCCTCTTCTCACTCGCATTCCGTCCCCTCCCCTAAGGCCCCATCCATGCTCCGGCCCCTACCCCAAAACCCCACCCACACTCTGTCTCTTCTCACTCCCACTGTGTCCCCTCCCCCAAAGCCACGCTTTTGCTCTGCTTCTTCCTGCTCCTGCTCCGCCCCCCTACCTGAGGCCCCTGTCCGCCCTCTGCTCGCTGCTCTCCACTCTCCCCCAAGCCCCTCCCTCAGCTGTTTGGCAGTGCCACCGATCAGCTGATTTGGGGTGTCTGGTTATTCCTTTTAGTAGTGGTGAAGCTGCAAGTCATGTGGAGATATTATGGCAAGTACCATCTTAATCTTTCCCCTAGTCTTTGACTGTCTGTTATTAAATATTGAGCTCCTTGGGGCAAGGAAAGCATGTAGCCCATTGGTTGTGCTACCAAAACTAACTTAGTAAATAGTAATATTAATTACTACCAATGAGTGTGAATGTATGTCAATAGTTGCATGATATCTGTGTATTTAGACTTTTATTTGGTAAAAGTACCCTAGTTGTGATCAGTTTAAGAAACAAAATACATCACATAAAGTTGTTCCTCAACTATAGTGTTTGAATTTTTACAGCCAATATTGTTTGTGATTCAGTTAGCATTAGTTTCCCTATAATGTTTCAACATCCCGGAGATATTTGAATGTCATTCCTCTTGTTTGAACAAAACAAAAAATAATTTCTCCCAATTCCCAATAACTTATGTTTTACCAAACCATTGGAAAAAATCCTCCATCTCTTTATCAGTGTATCAGTAATAGAATACCAATAGTTTCCTAAATCCTGTTAACTTCTTCTTTTTAAAAACTTTTTATAGTTAACGTGAACAAAGAACAAAATAGAAGTCTGTCCTAAGTCTGTGCAAAAAAGATGAACCAAGTTCATACAGAAGACCTATACAGCATATCTTTGTTTTGACAGCCTATATCCTTCTGTCACCAGTGACTGTAATGTCTCATCCTATTTTCATCTATTGTAAACCAGCTACCATTGATTTATGTGTTGATGTGATTATATGATTTGCTTCCTTGCTTGACAGATGTTCACAATCTGTTGTCCAGGATTATTACTTCCTCTGCATTTCTCCTAGAGAGAGGAATTGCATTATATTTAGACCTCTTTATTTGAAATTATAAAATTAATAATTTTATTGATATGATTCACATTCATGTATGCCTTAGGTTTTGTGGTTCTAACACATAAGGAGAAGAGACAAGAAGAGAAGAAAAGAGATAATTATGTGGCAAATAAAAAGCTTTAGAAAAAAATATGAGAGATAGAAACCAGAACTGAAAGCCTGTTAAATAAGTGAACAAAACAGTGGGGACCACGTTATGAGTTAGAGATGCCCTGGACTTAAAAGTACAAAAGCTACAAACAATTATGTTAGAAATATGTGTAATTATTCTTCAATTTGCTCTTGAGTTTTCTTTAGGATTAATGGAAACCAAAATAAGGCCCAGGAATATGAGGATTTGGGAATTCTGCATGATGAAGTAACGACAAACCTACTTTCAGGGAATATCACACCAAAAAAGTTGTACTTTCATGTTAAAAACCCTACTCATATTGAAAGTGAGAAAAATTAGTACAGACACTAGTCCAGATTAAATTTCCTTTGAGTTGCTTAAACAGCACAAAGGGAATGTAAAGAGATAGCTCAGGGCTCCCCTTTGATAGAAGAATTCCCCTGGTTTTATACCACCTACTCCCTTGTGACTATTCCAGCTTGTAACGTGGGCCAACTAAACTAAGAAGTAGTGCAACTGTCAAAGTTCCAGACTATATTTCATGATTTATGTTAGAAACATAAATCCTCTTCCAAAAAGGACATCTTGTTTGAAGATCAAAGGTAGATCTGGGCAAATTTTTTATATGAAACATCTTCAGTGTTTTAATAAAAAAACCCTAATTATAATTTTGGAAAATATCAAAATATTTTGTTTCAACATTTTCAAAATTATATATTTTGAGTTTTTTGGATTGAAGTGACTTTTTGTTTAAAGTTTCTTTTAATTTTGTTAAAATTAATAAAAAAATATTTAAAATAGACAAAATCAAAACAAAACATATTGATTTTGTCAAAATAAAGAGTTTTGTTAATCCAATTTTTTTCAACTTTTGTGCCAGAAGTTTCAAAAACATTTGTTTTTTGTTTGATTGAAAACATTTGTATTTTTCAGAATTGTCAGTGAACAAAAAAAATCCATTGTTTGCCTGGCAATAATCAGAAGGTACTTTCCCTTTTCAACCTCAGCCTGGTTACAAAGGCAAAGTGATTTCATTTGCTGAAACAGTAGTTTTCAGTTTTGCATGCACTAAGCTAAGAATACAATAGAAAAAACATTATTTTGGGGGAGACCAGGATTCTGATACTTTACCCAAACAATATCTAGCTGATTTAGTAGCTCAATGACTTGAAAGGTCAGAGCACTTGGAAGTGACTAAGAAACTTTGGATTGCTTTCTCTTTATTATCTGTTATGAAATGAACCAGTGAAACTGTCTATTGCTACTTATCTGGTGGAAGCCATTTGTTGCCGTTTTCTTTGCAATAAAAAAAGATATAAAACACTTGTTTTCTTTAATGTCACTGAAAGCTGGCTTATTTACAAAGCTCATTAGCAACCATCCACCTCCTTGGGCAGATGCTAGCAATAGAAGAATCTCCCTGGTTATTTATTTCTGCTCTGAATAAGAGTACTGTCACGAAAAGTATAATTTGTATTTTTGGGAGTGAATTTATTGTTCATCAAAGTTACAAATTTGCCAGGGCTAGAAAAATCTGTTTATGCTAAGGATAGGCACCAGCAGCAGAAACTTCCTTACACTGCACTGTGCCCAACATGGCTTATAAAGACCACTTTTAGGTGTCTCCAGGACCATTCAGTGCTTTGAAGAGATGGCCTACAAAGGTACCAGTTAGTGCCAGTTCTTGTGGTGGCTTGGAGATATGGACACACAACCATTGGACATTAGACTGAGACTAACAAAGGCATTCCATATATGTCACCGAACAGCCATCAGATGATAGCTTTCTGTCAGCAAACAGGCTAGACTGAATGATTTGAAAGACTGTATATTCCTATCCTAGGTTCCATGAGCTGGTGGTAAAACTATTTAGGCTCCAATCTTGCCATCAGATCTGCATGGACACCCATGTGGAGCTGCTTTAACATCAAGGTGTCTGTTTGCACAACCTGATTGCAGGACTGGGGCCTTTATTAATAGAGCCCTGCAAATCTTCAGATATCCACTTTATATCCTCGGACCATGTTTGCGGATCGCAGATGGATAAGGATCCAAATTTTATATGTAAAGCCATGCAAATCTGCGGATATCTGCTTTATATCCGGGGATCATTTTTGCGGATTGTGGATTGGATGTGGATACAAATTTTGTATCCATGCAGGGCTCTATTTATTAATGTCATTTTACAATTGTTCCCCTTTACAGAAAACTAACAGTTTGCTAAGGTGGCAATCATATACTTGCCTTGCATTAGCTTTTGCTGAATTTTGCAGTAGATATATCCAAGTAGAAGTATGCCTACTGTGCTGCTGAATGTACCAGATTTGTCTTAACATTGTTTTGAGTCCAATGGAGAGTTAGTGAACAGTAATAACACATGGGTGTGGGAGGAGCAGCAGCAAATCAGTTCATTACTGTTACGTTGAAGTTCTGCTCTCTGCACCCTCACCCCACCCCTGGATTCAGATATGGAAAAATATGCTGGTGGTAATTTCTGCAAGTGATAATTACTTTTCTGGTTAAAGGCAGCATGAACCTGTTCTTCCCTCATCTGTTAATTGGTTATTTTCTGCATTGTAACATATATAATGAGGATGTTAAGCAGTGCAGTGTTCCCTAAAAATATATATAACAGCATTCCCATCTGTTTTCCGAATCAATCCTAAATTTTAGTGGTACTTTGTAGTACTCTGCCAATGTTTCCTTTGATAGTCTTATATATTCAAATGTTTATAACTTAACATGAAAAAAAATTGCTGTATGCTGAATTACAAGGTAAGATGTCAGCACTGGGGTGATTTTTCTTTTCAACAAATGTTAAAAATGACAAACTAACAAACAAATGTTATATCTATTTTAAGACACTTTGTAAAATAAAGTTTTTTAGGATCCTTGTTAATGAGGTGGACCAGACCCAATGACGATTTATAATAAACTTGTATCCTGTCCACAATTCTACATTAGGATCTGGTCTTCTAGATATCACCTCTTGATACAGATTGCTTTTTTTTTTCTATCTTGACTTCTCTTTTTTACATGTGAAATGTTTGGGACAAAAGATGAATTTACAGGAAAGTTTATATATAGGGCTGTCAAGCGATTAAAAATTAATCGCAATTAATCACGCGATAAAAAATGTATCACAATTAATCACATAATTTATTGCACTGTTAAACTATAATACAATACAATTTATTTAAATATTTTGGACGTTTTCTACATTTTCAAATAGATTGATTTCAATTACAACACAGAATACAAAGGGTACAGTGCTCACTTTATATTTATTTTTGATTACAAGTATTTGCACTGTAAAAAAACAAAAGAAATAGTATTTTTCATTTCACCTAATACAAATATTGTAGTGCAATCTCTTTATCATGAAAGTTGAACTTAGTAATATAGAATTATGTACAAAAAAACTGCATTCAAAAATGAAACAAGGTAAATTTTAGTGCCTGCAAGTCCACTCAGTCCTACTTCTAGTTTAGCCAATCGCTCGGACAAACAGGTGATAATGCTGCCCGCTTCTTGTTTACAATGTCACCTGAAAGTGAGAGGTGTTCTCATGGCACTGTTGTAACTGGCATCACAAGATATTTACGTGCCAGATGCGCTAAAAATTCATATGTCCCTTCAACCACCATTCCATGGGGCATGTGTCCATGCTACTGATGGGTTCTGCTTGATGACAATCCAAAGAAGTGTAGACCAATGCATGTTCATTTTCATTATCTGAGTCAGCTGCCACCAGCAGAAGATTGATTTTTTTTTTTTGGTGGTTCGGGTTCTGTAGTTTACGTATTAGAGTGTTGCTCCTTTAAGACATCTGAAAGCATTCTCCACATCTCATCCCTCTCAGATTTTGGAAGACACTTAGATTCTTAAACCCTGGGTTGAGTGCTGTATCTATCCTTAGAAATCTCACTTTGGTACCTTCTTTGCATTTTGTCAAATCTGCTGTGAAAGTGTTCTTAAAATGAACTTGTGCTGGGTCATCATCCGAGACTGCTATAACATGAAATATATGGCAGAATGCGGGTAAAACAGAGCAGGGAACATACAATTCCCCCCATCCCCCAGGAATTCAGTCACAAATTTAATTAATGCATTATATTTTTAACAAGCGTCATCAGCATGGAAGCATGTCCTCTGGAATGGTGGCCGAAGCATAAGGGGGCATACGAATGTTTAGCATATCTGGCACATAAATACCATGCAATGCTGGCTACAAAAGTGCCTTGCAAATGCCTGTTCTCATTTTCTGGTGACATTGTAAATAAGACGAGGGCAGCATTATCTCCTGTAAATGTAAACAAACTTGTTTATCTTAGTGATTGGGAAGTAGGACTGAGTGGACTTGTAGGCGCTGAAGTTTTACATTGTTTTGTTTTTGAATGCAGTTATGTAACAAAAAATCTACATTTGTAAATTGCACTTTCACAACAAAGAGATTGCACTACTGTAGTTGTATGAGGTGAACTGAAATATACTATTTCTTTTGTTTATCTTTTCTACAGTACAAGTATTTGTATTATAAAATAATTGATACTTTGATTTCAATTACAACACAGTATACAATATATATGAAAATGTAGAAAAACATCCAAAATATTTAATAAATTTCAATTGGCATTCTATTGTTAAACAGTGTGATTAAAATTGTGATTAATCGCAATTAATTTTTTTAATCGTGATTAATTTTTTGAGTTAATTGCATGAGTTAACTGTGATTAATCAACAGCCCTATTTATATATCATCTCTGCATTTCCCTGAAAGCCTTCTTTTTTTTTTTTTTGGCTGGGGGGGTACCAGTGTTGCATGTGCTTTGGCCTCAGATCTCACAAAGCACCACACCTGAGGTGCAAATTTAAAGTGGATTTTCTTTAAAAATCATAGAGACTGACCCCTTACGGGATCTACTCAAGGAGTAGGGGACTACTCAAGGTGAGGAAGAGAACAGAATCAGTCACAGAGAGATTTAAAAATCATAATAAACACTTCCTAAATCTGAAAAATACAGCGAATCCAAGATCAACTATTGTGTGTTATGTGTCTCATTAAAAAACAAGAACTACAAAAAAAAAAAAAGGCAGTAAAACATCCCAGTTGTAAATCAAAAAAGTGGTACCATCCACCAAATGTATTCAAATTGTTAAAAACCACAAACAAAAAGGCTCATTTTAAATCTGTAATTTAATTCATATATCATAACAAATACAAAACTAGGAAAACTGCGAACAAGGCTATGAACACAAGTGGATGTTGTAATGCCATTTTAAACGAGGTGAACTATGCACTTGTGCTTTATTATGACACTGCCAGAATCCCCTGATGTATTTACAAGCTCGTAATTCACATTATTTACCTATCATTTAAGTCTCTCTCTAATCCATGCTGTCATCTATTGTTGCTTATTATGTCACTATGATACCCTGGTCATTTGATCGGTTGTTTGGCGTCTTTAACTCAATTAAGTATACTTGACAAACTGTGTGATGCTCTCACTTTCACAGGATTATTTTTAACTGTGACAAGATGACACATCATTGTCTCTTGCCTGCTATCCTAGATTGGATGATACTGGCTGACAGAAGAGACTATCATTGGTTGATGTGTGCGTATAACTGTAACTGAGAATGCATCATGCTATTAAACCCCAACAATTGCTTTACTGCTGTTATAAATGTCAGCTCCAACCTATGATAAAAATGTTTTCACAGTTGGGCTCCTATTCACACTTCCTTGGACATTAAGACCTGACTGTCTAGCAACCTGGGGATTTTGAAATTTGTGTAGAATTGAAAGTCTGAATTCCCTGGGAATGAGTCTTACTTAGCCTGTTTGACCCAGCTATCCCAATTTAGACAAGCTATACAATGGTTGGGCTCAGTCTTAGCCCTTCCTTATGACAGTAGTTTCATTTACTCCCATGAGTAAGAACTGCAGAATCAGGCATTATGTTTGCAGCCTTACGTTACTTGAATAGAGGCTATATGCAGGACTGACTTGCATAACTCAGTCATTATAAATACACGTTCTTGAGAAATTATCTTGTTTTAAGTGTTACATAATTATTATTTCTCCTCAGTGTTCTGGTTCTTCTTCCCAAGTCAGTGTAGTCATCTTAAAGGATCGTTTGCTTACAGGATCAGTCCTGCACTGTGTTTACAATTCCTATGTACACAAGCATTTACCTATTCAACAAGAAAGCCAGCCTGCAGCTTCTCTGACTAGAAAGGTTTAGTGAGGCTTTAAGAATATTGTCATACAACTGAAAGAGGTAAAATGAGCCTGTATATCATGGTATGGCTACAAGAGTTCCCCAGTCCTTTAGTAAGAGACAGAAACTTGCAATTGGCAGCCATGCTGATGAGATGTATACCACAGCCTTTATAAGAAAGCAAGGGCCAGATCCTTCAGCTGGTATATATTGGTGTAGCTCCTTTGCTGTCAATGGTGCTACATCATATTGCTCTACAATACTAAACTGAACTTTTCAGCAGCCAAAACAATGTTATGGGAGCCACAATCAACAGGAGTCATTAAATCTTCAACTGAACTGCAAATATTTTTCAAACAACAAATACTACTAACAATAATGTGGAACTGGTAAAAGGCATCCCAGGGCTAGAGAGACCATTTGTGCTTCAACTATTAGAAGACCCCACATGTACAAAAATCCATTTTTCCTACTCAGTCACCAAGTTTCATTAGCATGGCCACTTGACAAGAGAGGAAATAAGTAAATCCTCCTGGTTAGCAAGGCACTGTTTCCAAGGAAAGATGTCACCAAAACCTAGGGCCTGGTTTTCAGCAGGAGTTGTGGATGCTTAGAACTCCTGAAACCAGACCTTCTTGTTCTGGTGGTCTCAGGTTCCCAGTGGACTGTAATTACAAAACCACATCTCAAAAACCACCTTACAATCGGCACTATAATTGGTAATCTTATTGGCAGTATCAATAGAGAAGCAAAAGGGACACGGTGACTAAATAGCTGGTTACTCCTAAAGGAGGTCCTGCTAGTCTAGGGTTGAGGTACATTGGTAGGGCAATGTGGAAGCACTGCTGCTGACCATACTATTGTCACCCCTTTGGGGTTTAGAGAGCATGGCCCCTTTATATCTTTATTTTGAGGGGGGAAGTACTGATTGTTCCAAAGGAGGAAGTGCTGTTTGGTGGAAAGGGGAGCAGAGAGGGTAAGGGGAGAGCAAGAGGGTGTGTAGTTGGAGCTCCAGACAGAAGGGCTGCAGCAAACAGGCCCTTACAGAGTGAAGCAGAACAAAAACCTGCCTGAAGCCTGGGAGGGACAGAGCAGCCGATCAGGGACACCCCACGACAGGAGTCAGGAGCACTATGCCATGGAGGAATCGCCTGATGAGGACAGATTGGAGCTGGACCCAGTATTACTCTTGCCCAAAGCTTCATGGGGCTGTGAGTACTGGGGCTTGTGACTTTGCATTGGGAATAAGCGGGGAGGCTGTAGCTCGTTAAGTGGGGAGGTTGTCGCTCTGTGTGGCTTAGCAGATGGCTGAAGAAGAGGGCACCAGAAGGGTTTGTTGGGGAAAGTTTACTGGCGCCAAAGATGACCAGGAGCACCCAAGACTTACTGCCAAATTGGAACTTTGCCCAGGACTACTGAACTCTGTGTGCAGACACATTGCTCTAATTTTTACCGGGAACCGGCTCAGCACCCAGACAGCCTAGGATTCTGCCTGTGTGTGTGTGTTTGTGTGCACATAAGATACGTTTGCGCTTCTCCTTTTTTAACTCAGCACCATTTGAGCACTTCTCAGAAACAACTGATGGTTTGGCCCTTTCTTTCTCCTTTAGTCTTTGTCATTTCCCTTTGTCTTTGTTTTTCTTTTGGACCAGAAACTGTGAAAAGAGGTACCTTGTAAATAACTTTCTACAGTCCTGATTGGAATCCCAGCTTCTTATCCTGCCGCCAGCAGCAGCCAATACTCAATACCTTAGAGGTATACAAATAATGGCCTTCTGTATATAGAAAGAAAATTCATTCTTGACCCGCTGTGGTGATCATCTTATGCCCTGAAGCATGAAACTTGCTTACTCCTATTTTAGCATGCAAAACTATGTATGTTATTGGTAAGAAAATTAACAAGACATTTTAAAATCCAGTTATGGTATTTGCCTCTATGACCTCCTGCCACAGTGGAACATATCAGTGAGTGGAATCACATTAAACTAAAACAAAAGGAAGGCGCTCTTCATGGCTGACTTTAATGGTGAGAGTTCACGGTCCAGTAATTCCTACCAGTGCAATACGAAACTTCATCACAAAGAGGTTTATCCCATTTCAAAGCTACAGATGAAAAGTAATTGAGTTCATGTGCTGCAGTGATGCAAATCAAAAGCCATAACATTTGTATTAATTGCTGAAAGCAGACAGTGCTTGGCAGTAGAAAAGAGGGTGGAAGTACAATAAATCTTCAAGTACAAATCTGGAAATGTGCCAGTTCTCTGGAAGGTAAGAGTCTGATCAGACAAACTTTTAAAAGTGTAATTCCATTAAAAAATGTAGACTGAGATGTATATTTTAGATCTTTTAAAAAAATTCTTGTTATTTTCTGAATCTTGTTAATTGAAGCTCTGACACGAAGTACTGTTTCAGATGCCCTCATATGCATGGAGAATTAAATTGGTTTTCATACAGCCAATGCCTTCACTCTCTTGCAGACTGGCATTTAAAGATACAATTATCACCATCTTTCTTAGGTTTTCATTGTCAATGAACTGGAAAAATATAAATAGATCTATTTAAGTCTGTTCCTTCTATAGTGGGTTATGTGAAATCAATAGTACCAGGAGCACTAATTATTCTGAAAGATTTTGAAATAGCTATTAAATAAACAGAGGAATTAAAATGTAATCTTTTTCTTTTTAATTGCTTAATGGAAAAAGAGGAATAAAGAATTATAATATGTTTCAATATGCTAGCATCCAATGAATCAAAAGAGACCACTATCTTAATTATAAAATATATATTCAGTATAAAGCTAGAGAGAGAAAGATACATGCACACACATAATTAACAGTACATTGATTTGCTATTGTTCTCCTTCCTTCAATGTAGTGAAATACACTCACTTAACAGTCAGTGACACTATATTAATTTTCAGTTACTTAAAATGTTAGCATTACATGGGGGACAATGTGCACCCTGACTGACATGTGCCCCAGGTCCATCATATGATTTAAATGGAATAGTCAAAGAACAGGACAGCACATATGCCCACGAAGACCAGCTATTATTACTGATACAATTTTTATTATGATACCATCCTATGACCACAGTGAGGATTAGGGCCCCGTTGTACAGGGTACTGTACAAAGCAGATAATGATACAGCATCTGACCCAGGGATCTGGCAGGTTGGGGGAAGGGATATAACATGCAATCTAATGAACATGGTAATGGTTGGCCCAGTTTTGTTAGTTACAAGTTGTGGTGTTGTTTTTTTGCTGTTTTTAATTGGCTAAAGGGGGGGGGGAATTGAAAGGAATATGGGGGTTAACAACAGTAAGGAAGTAAGAAAAGAAGGAAGGGGAAGAGGAATGATCACTTGTCTAGTCAGAGTTAGCAGGATCATTTTAGTAGGCTTCACAGAAGAGGTGAGTCTTAAGGAGGGAGTTAAAATGGATACAAGTATCAGAGGGGGTAGCCGTGTTAGTCTGAATCTGTAAAAAGCAACAGAGGGTCTGTGGCACCTTTCAGACTAACAGAAGTATTGGAGCATAAGCTTTTGTGGGTGAATGCCCACTTCATCAGATACAGTTATCTATAGTACCTAACACTGAGGCCTTGTCTACACCAGAGAGGGTTTGCCAGTATAGATATACTGGTAGGGCCACACTGGCAATTCCGCCTTGCGGAGACATAGCTTCTAGAGTTCTTTTCCTGGTATAGCTCATACCAGTTCCCCAAATGGCATAAACTACACTGTCCAAAGGACTTTTCTGCTACCAGAACTGTGCCTGCACTCTGGCTTTTGCTGGCACTGCTCTGTCACTCAGGTAGGGTGACTACCTGACCCGAACTAGGTGGGACAGTCCTGAAATGGAAAGTTCAAGTCCCAGTCCCTGGCTCATGATGCCAGGACAGCATTTGTCCCGATTCCCTGTGGTGCCGCTCCTCGGTCGCCCGAGGCTCAGGGGCGGCACCAATTCATTCCTGGTGGGGAGGGCTGAGGTGGCCCATAGCCCTCTCTTGCTAAATGGCCCCGCCCCCTGCTCCTCCTCTCCCCCGAGGCCCCGCCCCCTGATGCAGTCGGAAGCCAGAGCCGGGCCCTGGCAAGAGCCGCCTAGGGAGCCCGGACTGCTGTGGGGAGCCCCAGACCCTCCACCTTCCCTGGGCAGCTTACCCGGGAGGCGGGGACATGGGCTGGGGAGCTGGTGGATGCTATGCAAGAGATGGAGAGAGGGAAAAAACGCATCATTTGGGATGAATCTAAAGTGTTTAATGTTTTCAGCTGAACTGGGGATTTTTAATGTTAATGAAAGTCAGAGGCTGACACCATTAAGAGCTCAGACCCAGATCTTCAAAGGTATTTAGGTGTCTAACTCCCATTGAGGATCTGGTGCTATATGATATGCATATACTGGTTCTGTATGATAGGCATATACTGCAGAAGCTTCTTTCACACTACTCTCCTGAGCGGGATTTGCAAATTGGGCCACACAAGAAACTAGGCTGAGATTAATAAAATTTACTGGGCCAAATTCATCACAGGTGTAACTCCTCTGGAATCAATGGAATTATACTGGAGATTAACTGGGTCTATTAACTTCAATTATAATCTGAGCCAGATTAAAAACCACGTGGAGATTTATTAATGAAATGGCCTGCCAACAGTAGCAACCCCTTTGAAGCGGTTCCACAGACATATACATAACAGAACGGTATGAGCTTTAAGATCCTTGTGTTCCATTTGTGTTTGCAAGAAAAGCTAACCTTCTCTTTGATTCCATTCAGGGCATGACACACATCTATTATTTGCTTACCAGGCTTTTGGAATCATATCTGACACAAAGCCTAGAAATTTGAGAAAAGCAACAATTCAAACATATTACGCCTTTAAACAGCCAACCTTCCAATATATTTAAATCATTCTAACAGAAGATTTATGTAGTCTCAGCCTAATTTACTTTTGTTACCTTGTTGTAGCTTAATTTGAATGGCTTTCTAGCGCTGGCAAGAAAGAAGAGGAAGACTGACTGGATGTCAGAACACATCAAGGCAGATACTAACTTGTCAAATGTTAGATCAGGTAAGATCTCCCTGATGAGTCCACTACATCAAGATAAGAGAGAGAGAGAAGCACTCACTTTGGTGTTTTTATAGAGCTGCAGCTAAGATTTTCTTTTCCTGTCGCTTTCTATGAAGGCATCTGACATATGGTTCTGGTGCTGCTCAATTACACATTTCTCTTCCACCTCACTTAGCATTTTTCATTTACTTGTCATTTCCAATCTTCTAACTGGGATTACACTTTATTCATCCTTCCTCATAGCCTTGTGTTATTAATTTTTATCTTGGAAGGAAAAAAGCATTTATTCTATTATTTGTAAAGAGAACAAGTTTAATCAGTAAGAAACCTGAATGAGCCTGATGTATAAGAGTTTTCTGTTCCTAATGGGCTGATTGGCCACCCGCATAGCCTGTACGAAGCATTGAAAACTTACTTAAGACTATGTCATTTGATTAACTTGTAAAGCCTGGGAGTAACTAGCAAATTCAATTATACATTGAAATTATGTTACTGAATTGGTCTAATTTTTAAAAGTGATGAATGAAGTGCATAAAAAGAAATTGATAGTAGAGGTCTAAAGAATGATTCATTAAAACTTGATGTACACATGCAGATCTTCCTTTGTCATGAGACTTGTGTGGCACGGTAGGACTCACTTGACTGCGAGTGTCCCAGAGTGTGCATCAGGAATCCATATTCGCATACTGTTGTTTTGGCAGATTTTAATGTGCTGTGTACTTAAAGTTAATTTAAACCACTTGGGTTTTGGTGGCAGATATCTGAGCATATGTTACTGATATTACAGTAAATAATAATTGTACTTAGCCCTGGCGTGGTACAGTGCCTTTCACTGGAAGATCTCAAAGCTGTTTTCAGGCAATTAATTTTCACAATACCCCTGTGAGATAGGTAAGTGATATTATATCATCTTTTAGAGATGGGCATAAACTGGTTAAGTGACTTGTCCAAGATCATATAGTGAGTCACGAGCACAGTCAGGAACAGTGACCAAGGGTGAGATCTTCATCCCTACATTGGCTCTTTACACTGGATTAAAGGGCCAGCTAGAGCAGCATAAAATGGCTCTAAAATCCCTCAAACCAGCTGGGGTAGGGTTCCCTGGTGCAGGCACTGCAGAAGGCAGCCATAAAGCTGCTTTCCAAGGACCCCCTTGCAAGTCCGTGGGTTTTCTGGCCATTCCTATAGGTGTGGGGGTGTACCACCTGCTGTGTTGCAGTAATTCTGGGAGCGCTGTGGCCCATATGGCAAACCCTGGGAGGCTGCCATAATTTACTTCTACAGCTGTCTAAGTTATACTGAGGGCTATTTCAGTCCTCGGTGCAGCCCAGGTAGGATACAAAGGCAGCTTAAAGCTTTTGTACAAGGAACCTCTCAGTGGACAAGAAACACACTTTGTGTACAGTACTGCAGCCTGGGAACGTGCTGCTTTATTCAACACATTAACAAACAGAGAAGGCTAACTAAACCAGAAATAAGGGAGGGTTGGAGCATGGCCCCAACCCATAATATTCTAAGTAACCCAGTTATCTCCTTGATGACCATTTTATTACATCCCTCTCCTCCTAATTTACAGCCTGGATGTAGTCTTCAAAATAACCAGAGGCTTCCTCCAGGGATAGAGACCCATTTCCCCCAGTCTCCTGATCCAGCAGTTCCATAGATATTCCCACCTTCTGACAGGTTTCAGAGTAGCAGCCGTGTTAGTTTGTATCCGCAAAAAGAACAGGAGTACTTGTGCCACCTTAGAGTCTAACAAATTTATTTGAGCATAAGCTTTCGTGGGCTACAGCCCACTTCTTCAGATGCATAGAATGGAACATATATTGAGGAGATATATATACACACATACAGACAGCATGAACAGGTGGGAGTTGTCTTACCAACTCTGAGAGGCCAATTAAGTAAGAGAAAAAAACTTTTGAAGTGATAATCAAGATAGCTCAGTACAGACAATTTGATAAGAAGTGTGAGAATACTTACAAGGGGAGATAGAGTCAATGTTTGTAATGGCTCAGCCATTCCCAGTCCCTATTCAAGCCTAAATTGATTGTATCTAGTTTGCATATCAATTCCAGCTCAGCAGGAATCATAACACTCAAAAACCAGTGGGAGAACACTTTAACCTGTCTGGTCATTCAATGACAGACCTGCGGGTGGCAATTTTGCAACAGAAAAGCTTCAAAAACAGACTCCAACGAGAAACTGATGAGCTGGAATTGATATGCAAACTAGATACAATCAACTGTCTGTACTGGGCTATCTTGATTATCACTTCAAAAGTTTTTTTCTGTTACTTAATTGGCCTCTCAGAGTTGGTAAGACAACTCCCACCTGTTCATGCTCTCTGTATGTGTATATATATCTCCTCAATATATGTTCCATTCTATGCATCCGAAGAAGTGGGCTGTAGCCCACAAAAGCTTATGCTCAAATAAATTTGTTAGTCTCTAAGGTGCCACAAGTACTCCTGTTCCCACCTTAGGCATTCCTGGCAAAACTGAATCCTCTCCTGGCCTTGACTCCTCCAGATGGTCATCATCCAAGGAGAAAGGTTCTGCTGCTGGTACATCACTCCACGAGCAGACATGATTCTGATGTCATCTTATGACTTGACCATCACTTAAACAGACTTTAAAAGACAAGAGTGCAGATTGCTCTAGGATTGTGCCTGGCATACACATTGGCTGGTGAGTATTGAAACTTTTAAGATATACTAAATCCCTTGGGCCCAACTCTCTGTCTTAAGCATAATGTTCATGGCTCTGTTTTTGAAAAGCTTGTTTCTGTAACACATTCTGATTCTGTGCTGGGATAGATTAAGTCCAAATATGTCCCTCACCTTCCTTCCTGTCAACAGCTGGGTTGGGGTCACGCGCATTGTAGTTTAAAGAGTGGCTCTGTATTTCAAAAGAAATTGAGCCAACTTCTTTTCCAAGCTCCAATTAATCAACTTCTTCATCCTGTCTTCAGAAATCCTCACAGCATTCTCTGCTAAGCCATTGAAAAGTGGATGATAGGAGAAAATTTCTCAGAAATACTTTAAACTGGGTGCTTGTAAAATTTGGTCTACTCTCTGCGAGAAGTATTGCTGGCAATCCATGCCGGACAAATGTCCATCAGAGCTTTTCACAGTTAGCAGTGGAGGTGGTGGAGTCATTACATGCACTTCTAACCATTTTGAATGTGCATCCACTCTGATTAGAAACATTTTTGCCATATGTGGGCTGGCAAAGTCCATATGTATGAGGAATCATGGGTATCCTGGCCATTCCCATAGGTGAAGGGGTGCCTGTGCTGGGGTCTGCTGGTGTCCTGATGTTGGTGATATCCCTTCATTCTTTTTTTTAAGTCCATAGTGCTGAGCCAAAGTTTTCATGTGTGGAAATGCTGAGGCACACTGTTGACTCATATCCAGTTTCTTGTCCACTGTAATCCCCGGGTCCTTTTCTGCAGAACCGCTCTAGCCAGTCGGTCCCCAGGCTGTAGCAGTGCATGGGATTCTTCCGTCCTAAGTGCAGGACTCTGCACTTGTCCTTGTTGAACCTCATCAGCTTTCTTTTGGCCCAATCCTCCAAGTTCTGTAGGTCACTCTGGACCTTATCCCTACCCTCCAGCGTATCTGCCTCTCCCCCCAGCTTAGTGTCACCCACGAACTTGCTGAGGGTGCAATCCATCCCATCATCCCGATAATTAATGAAGATATTGAACAAAACCGGCCGCAGCACCGACCCCTGGGACACTCCAGTAGATACCGGCTGCCAACTAGACATCGAGCCGTTGATCACTACCCGTTGAGCTTGACGATCTAGCCAGCTTTTATCCATCTTATAGTCCATTCATCCAATCCGGACTTTTTTAACTTGCTGGCAAGAATACTGTGGAAGACCATATCAAAAGCTTTGTTAAAGTCAAGATAAATCACGTCCACCACTTTCCCCATATCCACAGAGCCAATTATCTCATCATAGAAGGCAATCAGGTTGGTCAGGCATGACTTGCTGTTGGTTGACTGTTCCTGATCACCTTCCTCTCCTCCAAGTGCTTCATAATGGATTCCTTGAGGCCCTGTTCCATAATTTTTCCAGGGACTGAGGTGAGGCTGTAGTTCCCCAGATTCTCTTTTTTTCCCTTTTTAAATCAGTTTGATTGTTCCTGCATTCTAAATGCAAATCTTGTAAGTTTTTCACTGCTGATTCCATTGCGGTTGCTAATTTCTACTGCTTTGGGCCAGGTTAAGTTCCCCTCTGACAGCAATAGTCTTTGAATTCTCTTATTATTAATACCACAAGCAATTAATACCACCTGTCCCACACCATGTCCTCTAGGACATTTCCAAATGAGCACTATTCTGTTAGTCATTTTAGCTCTGCCACCTACACAGCTACAGTTCATCTTGCCGCCTCATTCTTGAAACATTCTACAATAGTGCTAAGCTTTGGTTTGTAGTGCTCTGTTAAGATATTTTGCAGACTTTTAAACTTTTATTTCCTGGTGTCTGAGATTATAACAAACTCCTTAGCAGGGAGTAGATTTTACTGTCACAGACACTGAGGAAATTCTGGCTGTCCTTATCTATAATCTCATTTGCAAGAAAATGGCCCAATCTTCCAATATATTGCTGCCAATTCTCATTTTCTGCATTAAACTCCTCAATTTTCCTATAAGGTACCTTTCTTATATTTGTCCTCATTGCCAATTTTGTAAAAGGGTCCACTCAGTGCAGAAGAAACACACTTTACTTACAATACTGCAGGCTGGGAACATGCTGCTTTATTCAACTACACTTGACCAGAGCTCAAAGAGCCGAGAAGGAAAACACACACTAACTAAACAGAAAGTGAGGAATGGGTAGAGCATGGATCCAACCCATAATACGCTGAGTAACCCAATTAATTCTTTGATGACCACTTTACTACAAAAGCCACGTTAGGTCTCCTCTTCCCTGGGGCTGAGAGTTCTGTGCTGCACCTTAGAGACACTGCAATCACCAGTGCCATCTCTTTTCCTGCAGCAATGTTATATGAATCATCTCCCCTGGACAGTTAGTTGGGTTGGACAACAGATCTGGTGAGGATGTTCACACATCCCTTCATTCTAGACCCCTTCTCTGTCACCATTATATAGCGTTCCTCTTCCATAAAGCAGCAGCACATATACATGCTCCAAAACACCATAAATCTGGCCCACTCCAATACTTGCGTTTCAGATACACACAACAACACACATACATGGAAAAATTCATCATAGTCTGCTGATATTGACACTCTTAATTCTTCCATTTGTGATGCCTGAAGAGCTATTAGTCTAAGATAACAGTCCAAGGAGAAAACACTCTAGATCTTCACATTCCAAGATCAGGTAAATCAGCCTCAGTGCTCTATCACTAGAAACAGCCCTCACAGTAAATTTCCTTGAGGAACATACACACTTACCATTTGTATTATTTATTTGTATTGCAGTAACACCTAGGAACTCTAGTCATGGATCAGGAGCCCATTGTGCTAGGCTCTGTACAAACACAGAAGAAGAAGATGGTCCGTGACTTTAAGAGCTTGCAATCTGAAGTATAAGACAAGACAACAGATGGATACAGATAGACAGATGAGGGAGCACAAGGAAGCAATGAGACAATTTTTGTCAGCACGAGAGGCGGTGTCCTCAACAGACCAGCTGCTTATCTGCTTACCCATAACACCATTCTTGCCCTGCCTTCCACATTAACTAGTTTCTAGGTATTGTTTACATGGAAATTGGGTAGTTTGCTCAGGCTCCAAGTGGAACTCTACAAAAAAGAGAAGTGTGCAACACAATCCCCTATTTCATCCAAATCCTGTGATACTGTAAGGACAAAAAGAGAGTAAAACAGAGAGTGAAATTTTCTTTGCCATTGATCCCAATAATCATTTATTCAAAATAGAGATACAGTAGAACCCTGTTTATCTGAGCCTCCGTTATCTGGCTCCCGTATTAACAGAACTGAGCCTGTGCCCTGCCCATTCTCCTGATTATCTGATCTGGCCCTGGTCCCAATTAGATTGGATAAATGCGGTTTCACTGTATATGAATGAGTTGTACATACAGTCCACACAAAACAAACTGTGCCTCTTCTTTCCTTTTCAGTATTTCCTTCCTCCCTGCACAAAATATTCTCCACATGGCTTAAAAGCATGAATTTACCCTGCAGATGATAAGGAGCAGTACCTGCTTGTAAGCATCCCACCCCCCACAATTAACACTTTGGGGTGGCCAAGAGAGATTCAAATTGCTTTGAGTTCCCACAGACACGGTGTGTGGCGGTTTGTGCACACTCAATTAGTTTTTCAAGATATGAGATTAGAATTTCAGAGGTAGCCATGAGCTGGGCCTTAACTACTTACATTTCAAGCATTTTCCCAACTTGATTTCTTTTTTAATAGTCTTCCAGTCCCTAGTTGTAAAGGGGTTGTAAGAAGCAGGAAGGAGTGGGTAGATGCGAAGTTTGCAGTTGCTTTCAGATGATACGTAAATGATAATATAATATACCCTGGAGCTGACCAAAGGGTATTTCTTTACACAACAAAGTCCCTAGAGCTAGAGAACTGGAAAAGCAAACCAAACAACACAAAAAAATTCTTCTCGGAATTAAGTTGAGGTAACTGGTGTTGTATAGGGTTAACCACCGTCCTATAATAAACACAACAGTTGGTAGCATGTGAGTGAATGCTGCCTGCTGTCAGCAGAGTCCTTGACTCTCCCAGTTTAAAAGCAGGTGCCTCTCAGTAGTCACTCAGGCATCCCTGCTTCCTGCTTCAAAGACTCCATCTTCTGGAAAGAGCCTGTCAGGTCCCATCTGTTTTTTTGTGACGTCTCCAGCCCCCTGAGAGAGGGTCTTCCATTCCCATCTCCTGTCTGATGTCGGAAAACCAAAGGGGAATAACCCCTTCAATCTGCCAGAAATTGGTTTTCTGATATCAAGGACTTTGCCTCCGGGAGCTGCAATCTACCATACTTAGATGAAAATTAGTTTTGTAAGTACGGTACTTTCTTCTGTTGTCTGCTTGGAAAAACCTCCATGTTTGCCTGTGTTCTTTTCTCTGCAGTGTGGATTGAAGGAGCTTAAACTTAAATAAACTATTAATGAGCAAAATCCCCAACATAAATATTTCTTATTATTGCAGCTGATGGGCAGGGAGTGGAAAGAAAGTAAATAAACTGTCTTTGAAACTCCTTGCCATTGAAATGAAAGTAAAACTTCTGTTTCAGCTATATGCAGTAAGCAGGCTATGGCTAGTATAATTAATTGCTGTTATATTTGTCAGAACCTTGAAAACAATTAGCATGTGACCTAGATGATATGACAGAATCATTAATCATCGAAAGTATTTCTCCAAATTGATTTATCAATCAAATAACTGTACTCTCACTACTACCTAAAAACATTTACAAAGTGCTGTGAATTTATTCTGTGCTATACCACACAGATACAGGCACATCCACTGCCTCCAAGGGGTTATAGCCTAAATAAGACTGGACAAAGACAAACTCTAGAGAAAGCACAGGACAACCATCCAGGAGAGGGAGGATTTATGATAAGAACAAGGGAAGAGGTGAGTTTTAAGGAGGGATTTGGAACACAGAAAGGATGCTTAGTGGATGAGGGAAAGGAGACAGTTCCATGGGTAGAGAGCGCATAATAGATGTCATGAAGCCTTTAGCAGGAAAAGGAGATGAAGAGGCACAAGGCAAAAGGATTGGGAAGAGCACAGGAAGCCAAAGAAAAGATAAGGAGTACAGAGAAGTAGATGCAGTCAAGAGTCTGTAGGGCCTTTAGGGTCAGAATAGGAAATTTCAGTGTGATGCAGCAAGAAATATGAAGCCAATGAAGGGATTCAAAGAGTAGGGTTTGAGAGGAATATGACTTTAGCAACTGCATTTTGGACTAGAGGGGTGAAAGGTAGACAGCCTAGACAGAAGAAAGACTACCCATAATAAAGGCAAGAAATAATCCAGTGGTAGACCAGGGATTTAGCAGTGGGGGTGGTAGGGAACAAGAGGAAGATGCAACAGAACTTAAAGACAGAGTGGACATGGTGAAAAGGGGAGAACAAAAGAAAAGTGATAGATTACACAAAGATTATGAACCTTGGAGATGGGAAGGAGTTTTAAAGTAAGGAAAGGATGTGGAGGAAACAATTGTATAAAAGACAGGAAATATTTTTAAATATAATATAAAATGAACCTGCAGGCTATTAAATAATTTGATAAGTTTATCTAAAAGAATTATTCATTTGCATGAATAAGAGTAGCAACTGTAATTAAATTAGCTGGGACAAAATAACAAGAGCTACCTAGTCTCATATTTCAAAGCATAAACTAATCCCCAGATAATCAGCAAAACAAAAGTATAATATTGTCCAATTAAGTGCATTATGGGGATTGGGTTACATTATGCCTTAATCTGAAACATTCTCCATTGGCCACTCTCAGAGGATAGGATACTAGAGTATATGGACCCCTGACTGTTCTGATAGATCAATTCCTATATAAAGATGCATTTGTAGGATATCTGTGATTTAAGATACATACTGCAAAAGTTGAATCTGAATTTAAATATACTCAATAGAATGGCACAAATAATGGCCATTTCTTTACATACCATATTTACTGTCTACAGCACATCAGCTCAAGATAATTTCTATTGAGACCTCAGAGGTTACATTTTAATTAATTTTTTAGGTAAAACTGTTATTATGTGAGTGAGGCAGCAAGCCAAATGAACCTTTATGGACCATATTATATATAGTTTTAAAATTACTCGGTTTGGAAAATTACACTCACAATGTTGAAATACTTTGGCTTTTTTTTCTGTATTGTGATTGCTTTGTTAATTATGAATGAGAATTAGGTTATCTTCAGGTTACAGGGCTATAATGGCCAATGTAAGAGTTGTTTGCACCATCAGTTTAACTCTGCAGGGAGATCTACATAGTGCTGCTTTCAAACAGCTAATTCAAAATGCCATCTTCTTTGGGGCAAGCAGAGCTCTGGCAGGTGGTCAGGGGAGAAAGAGGCTATTGGAAGGTGAGGACAAGAATCAAAGAGGCTGACCAATGCCCATTGATGTCAATGGACTCTTTCCACTGACTTCAACAGGTGATGGACTGAGCTCAAAGATCCGGGCCAAATTCAGCCCTGGTCAAAGAGGGCCTACATTCATTTAACTTAATTAAGCTCAAGGATGAATTGTTTCCCTTTTCTTTATTTCTCATTTTGCTGCTTATATTTTGCCTTCTTCCGGCTCTTCACTTATTCTCCACAATTTGTCTAAAGAGATAATCTACTATGGAAAAGGGCCTGGTGGTGAAGAACAGTGGTTATTAGACCAATGCTAAGA
Source organism: Trachemys scripta elegans (assembly GCF_013100865.1). NCBI lineage: Eukaryota > Metazoa > Chordata > Testudines > Emydidae > Trachemys > Trachemys scripta. Next base: position 111,567,491 of record NC_048300.1, read on the forward strand.
GTGATGTCAGGGACATGAAACATAGTCACGTCATCACTGCCTCCAAGTAGAGATAAGGGTGCTATCAGCCTTCAATGTGCGGGACAGACTGTCCACTCCCAAAGACAGAGGGGTACAGGAGGCTTCCACAGCTCCCTGAGGGAAATTACCACTGAGCTGCAGGGCAAATATTGATGGATTAGTATAACACTGCAACCATTTGTATCCACAGCCATTGACACTCTGGTACCCACAGGTACACTCAACTCTATGTGTCACTAAGATTTTCTGATGGCTCTTTGGACCTATAGTAGTCAGGAGGGCAGGGGAAAGGTGGTGGGTACCAAAGCTATTATTTTTACCCCTTCTGGATTTGATCTGGTAGCTTGGACATAAAAGTCTCCATGTAGTCCTTTAACTGTCCTGAAGCAAAATAAACCTGAATGACATTGTTTCTCACATAAATATACTCTGGAGTTTTATTAGGAAAATGTATTAGTAATATGAGTATGAGAGTGTGTGTGCTGGGGAAGTGGTATGGTTAAAATCCTAACACATTAGGATGATTAGCACATGGGAATGGCATTCAAAGGTAACAAGAGGCAGACCTGTTTTCTAGAGAGGAAAGCAATTACACTGAGCAAAAAGTGACAGAAACTGTAAATGCAAAACTGCACATTGCTTGCCTATGTTTCATATATAACTAGTGTCATTATGTTACTTAATGACACCAATTATTTAAAAATTAAGCACATAGTACCACATGCTTCACATTTATTGTATTCAGATAGAGTTGCTATCTGTAACACTTGAGGGCCAGACCTCCTTTAATAAATTCTACATGTGCCTTCAGTATTTTCTCTAGGGCTGTATTTTTTTTTATGCTCACTCTTTTAGTGGAGAATCTCAGCCATAAAAAATTAAAAAGGTCAATTTTATGATGAAACACATGAGCCTGAATATTCTAAATGGCACCCTAGACTAAAAAAGCTAATTGCTTTTTCACAGCAGAACTCTCCTAAGTGCTCACAATGCAAACGGGTTCATATAAAAATCAGAATGCGTCTCTCCCCCGTTTCCAGGCCTGCTGGGATTTACTGAGATGAGTGACGCTGTGAAAAATAGAAATCACCTGGAGCCTGTTAAAATTAAAATCAAGTAAAACTACAATTACAACAGTCTTAATCCATCTGTCTCTGTGCATCCACTGCACTTCCAATCACTTGCCTTGGTCACATATGCAATTATAATGGAGTCGGAGATAACAAAATATTACCACATGACATTCCAAATTGCAAGACACTGGCACACCTTAGCTTGCTTATCTCTATGGCTTTAGTGTAGTTATAGTCAGTAAACAAAATAAATGTAGTACAGCTCTAGTACTATTGCATGCGGAGATTGTTCAAGGATATCCAAGTTTACTTCTAGGAGCTGTATTTTATAATAAATTTCCATTGTGTACCGTGTTTTAAATACAGGTAAGTAAACAACACACTGCTGTTTGCTAACTGGCTCACATGAAAAGCACAGTGCTGTTCAATAAATGTGGAAACATTACAGTAAATACAGTCAACAAATTCTCTAGTGTATAATGATAATTTTACCAAGTCAATTTTGCAGCTGGTGTATATCAGCAGAACTCTGGCCCCTAATTTGTATGGTTGAAGTTAGTTTCATTTGTTTATAATTATGAAAAACTCAATGAAAATTAATATTGTAAGGGAAAACCCCATAAACTTGGTATAATTCAGCAGGTGTCTTCCCAATCAGAGCCCAAGGACTAGAATAGCAGGGGATTAGAATACACAGCAATTATCAAGGGGAAAGTCCCTATGGGGAAATTCACTTGATTCATGTTATTGCCATTAAATCCCTCATTTTCATAAACACTAATTCACCCACAAATTTACTTAAATGTGCCCTAGAACCTTTTACATCAGGTGCTACATCACCACTTTTAAAGCAAAAACACTATATTATTCTTATTTACTATATTGTTTGATTATGTGCTGTATTATTACATGTCCATCAGGAGCTAAAATGGTCAGGAGGCAACCCCATGCTCTGGGTGTCCCTAAACCTTCAACTGCTAGAAGCTGGGACTGGATGACTGGGGATGGATCACTCGATAATTGTTCTGTTCTGTCCAGTCCCTCTGAAGCATCTGGCCTTGAAGACAGGATACTGGGCTAGGTGGACCATTGGTCTGACCCAGTATGGCCGTTCTGTTCCGGGGTTTGGGCTCATATCTAGTTTTGGTGCGTTTCTATCAGCGCTAAGTGGTCTAGATAAAAAATCTGAGATGTTATGAGTAAATGACTGAGTTTATGGACAATGGATAGGCCTCATTTCATTAGTCTGGAATTGCAATCATCTGGAGAAATACTCAAGGTGATGATGTGGGCATTTTTAAAATTCCAGCAGCCATCTCCAGCTTGTTCCTTCTAAGAGTGAGCATCTGTCACATATTTGTAAAGCATCACTTTTTTAAAAGGATTAAGACAGTTTTAAGTGCACACCAGCAGAATATCTGGCCCAGAGGGAGCACTTCAGGATGGAGACTGCAATATGCTGTGGTAGGATTTTAGGTATTCTTCATATTTTAATATAGTAAAATTAAATAAAGGGCGTGGGGTGTGGGATGAGGGAGAGCACATGCATGCAGGTTGACTTTAGGTTCAAAATGACCACTAGAGGCCCTGTGGTTCCTGGGATTATGTGCTTCTGTGCTCGCCTCTTTTGGCAGGAGCAGTCAAATGGCAGTTATATCAGAATCCCTGTTCCTCTCCCTATGATAGCAACTTGGGCCCCCCTCTTGCTTAGACCTTAACAAATCATAAAGTGTGTGTGTGTTTGTGTTTGTGTGTGCGCGTTCACTCACTTGGTATCTGGATAATAGCTGGAATTAGGATCTGCATCTTTAGAGAACAATAATATATGTTCATTTTACTCCATTTGAATTGCTGCAAATTTTGCTGCAGCATTATATTCTGATCATTGCAGCAGGAAGTAATCATGGCAAGAAACAGCTAGCAACCAAGGAACAAATCCTTTTCTTATGGCACACAAAGATTTCAGGAACTTCTTTACAGAACACAGAGTCATTGGGACATAAAAACCAAGTTCATACAAAGCATAAAACAATGATTTAAGAGATGAATGCTTCTGAAGACCAAATTGATTTGTGCTGTTTGTAACTGAAAATATTTTCAAGAGTACAGGCCATCTTTGAAATATATCTGGGAGATCTATTTTAGACAGTCAGCATCTGACTACAGCAAAATTTCTGCACAGTTCTCGAAAGGAGAATCAGGGTGTGTCATCTGAAAATGGGGCAGACATCACCAGCTGATAGAGAAAATACCAAGTGGCTACTAAGCAGTGCCAGCTCAGATGAGACTCACACCCGTTTGTGTCTAAATCTTCTGGAGAATAAATCATTTCCTGAAGCAGGGACAGAGAATATAGTTTATTAATCCTTGACAGACCAGAAGGTATTGTCCATACTGACAATCTGTTTTGTATGGGCAGGCTGCAGAAGCAGTAAATCCTATTAACCTGGTCAAAGTCAAATGAAGACATTTTAAAAATGGAACAGCTATTACATGCACTGTTCAAAGAACACCTTATCAAAGAGAGGTTAAATGGATGTACTGCCTATTAGAATATGTACAGTTACACTGCAAAGAAACAGAAACCTTCCTTCTACCTGTTCGTGTCCTTCAGAATTTTTGTTAGTATTAATTATATCTACCAGCATAGTTAGCTGATCCTGCAAATATTATCTTCAGTTCTGCCAACAAGTATATATGCTACTTTTCTGGATAAAAAAATCAGTTTAATGCTAGCAGGAGTACTATGGAACATTCCTATATTAAACTATGCCTTCAGTATTGCACACTTCCTCAACCAAAAACATATGGCATTCTGTGCGCATGGGCCACTCTGGAGATTTACTGTAATTATATCATGATGTGCTTATTGTTATGGATTCAGCAGCCTTTCTTGCATCTCTACCTGCTTTGTTCAGGAGCAGCTGCTAGCTTCAAGCTGTTGCCTGCTTCCAGCAGCAGAAGCTGAATGAAGGAATGCTTTCTAGGGAAGACATGTTTTGAAGCAGACACACTGACAATACAACGGTTCACTGGGGGATTATAACGTTGACTGGATAAAAGTCTAGTAATCAGTCTATGATAATTTATTGATGCTGGGTCCAGTTTGCTTAAAAATTCTCTCTTATTTATACAGAGTTTGGGGGCCTTTAACTGATAAAAGCATGCAATGGTCTTTTACAAAGTGACTGATATTTGGAGTTTCATTAAACTGAATTATTTCCTCCTATGCATAAGTGACTATTAGGACATACCCACTAGCTGTGCAGAGAGGGGAGCACAGAATCGCTTGAAACAAGAACATGACATCCTCCTCATATTCCTTCTGAGACATTAGAATATGCAGTACATGTATTTACTAGGAGCCTGAAACAGCTGGCAAAATGTTGAGTGCACAAGTTAAGACTGCATAGTATAAACTGAATTTCAATATGTGGGTTTCCTGCAGGTATTACTCTATAATTACATGGTCCAATTCAGCAGTCCTTACTTGAGCTAAACTCCCATTAGCTTCAATGGTAGTTTTGTCTGAGTGAGGACTGAAGGACAGTTACTATCACTTATCATATGACCCTTTGATTTCTCAAATACAGAAAACCTTCCTGAAGAAATATGTGACAAGTACAAGGTGACAGACAGAGAAACCAATTTCCCTATTAATTCACATCTCATCCACAGGTTTTACTGTCCCTGATCTTCACGGGTGGGTAAGGAAGAAGGATAGCTGGTTAATTAATTAGGGAGCCCTATGGGTGCAGGGAATGTTAGAGATTCCTCCATTGTGCTATTGTCATATTGCCGTTGCTGGAAATGACAGCTATTAATATTTTATTGACTAGAACCTCTGGGGAAGAGTCCAGATGTGACCATTTCATTACTCTCTGTAAATGCATTTAAAGAAAAAAAAATTCTATTATGTCAATATAAGACTCCCATGTATAGCAACCCACACTGTCAATAGCTAAATGCCCCTAAGAATTGGCAAATGTCATTTTCTGGCAGTGACAAATCACACAGGAATCATCTGCTCCAGAACCACATAAAGCCTGCACACAAAAAAATAAATAAAAAAAAAAGTCCAGGCACTCCATTATTAATTTGTGTTCATTAAAATGTAACCATTTCCTTTTCCACATTTAGAATTGAGTGGAGGTTAAGTTAGCAATGCTCAAGGTTGCAGATTAAAAAAAAAATCCTGTCTGCTGGAAAAAGGAATCTGCCTTATTGGCTTTGGAAATATGAATCCCTTTGTGCCAATCAATTTACAGAGGTTGGGAATTGAAGAACTGTGATATCTAAATGGTTCTGCAGTTTAACTGAATGGTGCTGCTAAAGAGCACATCTTGAAAGCCCAAACAATATATCAGCAGCACACAAATGTGCTGTCTAGCCAAACCATTTCCAGTGGGCTTTGTAGGTATCATCTGCTGAGGAAGTGATTGAGAGTAGGCTGACATCCTCTCAAAGTATGTGCTAAGAACAGATTACCTGTGCTTTTATGGAAAGGTCATTCTTTTTATTTGGGTGGAACAATGACATTTTCACTATTACCTGTCAGTTGAAATCTTGGCATCAGGTGAGAGTTCCAAAACACTCATGCCAAAAAATATCACAGATTCCTCTCTAGTATAGAATAATAGAATTGAAGCATCATAGAAGCTAGAGAAGGAAAAGTCCTTAAATCATCGATTTCCCTGCAAACACAGGAGTATTTCCGACAGTGCATAGATTGTGTCCTACACTACATATATGTAGAAATGGGATTTGTCTTCTATAGCTAACAAGTTTTTTTCACCTGATGCTTAACTACAGCATGGCAGACTCACTCCTCATCAGTTGCCTTCTACAGAGTGGTGTCATCCTCCTACATCACCCAACTTTCTTATTTAATCAAGGATATAGAAAAGACACCTTGGTTTGCATCAGCATTCTCCTGCAACTCATACTCATGCTCTGGGTGATCAGATGAGGGCTTTGCAGTGGGTGATCACTCAGATCTTTTGAGAGTGGAGATAGTCTCTGAATACCCAGATGTCTGTCCTGTCCCCCAGCACTAAAACTATATCTCAAGGAGAACACTGAATTTTCGCAGGCTTCTTCGATTGGCCCTTCCTTTCAAGGAAGAATTTCTTAGCATATGAAGGACCCTCCCAGGACCAAAATAACGTGACCACTTTTCCCACTCCACCTCCATGTCCTGCCTTAATAATTCATGAATAGTACATTTACAGTATTTTAAAAGGCACCATAAAATGAAAAAAAAAGCAAAAAATTCATAATGTGATGTTGACTGATGTTTTACACACTCACAGAAGTCAGAAGTCATCAAAGTCACCGTTCTCAGCTTCCATTTTCTTATATGCATATGTAGAATTTTCTATGCTCAAGTGCTTAGTTCCACTAAAATCAATATACTTGTGAGAGTGGAAATCTACCTGATATGGTACCTTTAATAAGGCCAAGTTGCAGCTGCTGAGAGAAAAAACTTTTTTTTTTGCCTTCTATTAATTCAGCAAACCAGTTTTTAAAAATTGTGCGTGCACCATTTTGTGTTCATAATTACAGATACATAAGGGATAATTCAAAGCAAATACCCAGGTGTATGCCTAAGTGTCCTTTTGTGTGCCCAGTTAATGTTTTTGCAGATGCCACAGCAATGAAATGCAGGTAGCACAAAGAATCATAGATTAGGGTTGGAAGAGACCTCAGGAGGTCATCTAGTCCAACCCCCTGCTCGAAGCAGGACCAACCCCAACTAAATCATCCCAACCAGGGCTTTGTCAAGTTGGGCCTTAAAAGCCTCTTAGGATGGAAATTCCACCACCTCCCTAGGTAACCCGTTCCAGTGCTTCACTACCCTCCTAATGAAATAGTTTTTTCCTAATATCCAACCTAGACCTCCCCCACTGCAACTTGAGATCATTGCTCCTTGTTCTGTCATCTGCCACCACTGAGAACAGACTAGCTCCATCCTCTTTGGAACCCCCCTTCAGGTAGTTGAAGGCTGATATCAAATCCCCCCTCACTCTTCTCTTCTGCAGACTAAATAAGCCCAGTTCCCTCAGCCTCGCCTCGTAAATCATGTGCCCCAGTCCCCTAATCATTTTCATTGCCCTCCGCTGGACTCTCTCCAATTCGTCCACATCCTTTCTGTAGTGGGGGACCCAAAACTGGACGCAATACTCCAGGTGTGGCCTCACCAGTGCTGAATAGTGGGGAATAATCACTTCTCTCGGTCTGCTGGCAACGCTTCTATTAATGCAGCCCAATATGCTGTTAGCCTTCTTGGCAACAAGGGCACACTGTTGACTCATATCCAGCTTCTCGTCCACTGTAATCCCCAGGTCCTTCTCTGTAGAACTGCCGCTTAGTCAGTCAGTCCCCGGCACATGGGATTCTTCCATCCTAAGTGCAGGACTCTGTACTTGTCCTTGTTGAACCTCATCAGATTTCTTTTGGCCTAATCCTCCAATTTGTCTAGGTCACTCTGGACCCTATCCCTACCCTCCAGCATATCTACCGCTCCCTCCAACTTAGTGTCATCCATGAACATGCTGATGATGTAATTCATCCTATCATCCAGATCATTAATGAAGATGTTGAACAAAACCGGCCCCTGGACTGACCCCTGGGGCACTCTACTTGATACCAGCTGCCAACCAGACATCAAGCCGTTGATCACTACCCATGGAGCCAGACAATCTAGCCAGCTTTCTATCCACCTGATAGTCCATTAATTCAATCCATACTTTTTTAACTTGCAGTGGGAGATGGTATCAAAAGCTTTGTTAAAGTCAAGATATATCATGTCCACCACTTTCCCCATATCCACAGACCCAGTTATCTCATCATAGAAGGCAATCAGGTTGGTCAGGCATGTCTTGCCCTTGGTTGACTGTTCCTGATCGCCTTCCTCTCCTCCAAGTGCTTCAAAATGGATTTCTTGAGGCCCTGTTCCATGATTTTTCTAGGGACTGAGGTGAGGCTGACTGGTCTGTAGTTCCCCGGATTCTCCTCCTTCCCTTTTTAAAAGATGGGCACTATATTTGCCTTTTCCAATCATTTGGGACCTCCTCCGATCGCCACAAGTTTTCAAAGATAATGGTCAATGGCTCTGCAATCACATCAGCCAATTCCCTCAGCACCCTCGGATGCATTGAATCTGAACCCATGGACTTATGCATGTCCAGCTTTTTAAAATAGTCCTTCACCTGTTCTTTCACTACTGAGGGATTCTCATCTCTTCCCCATACTGTGCTGTCCAGTGCAGTAGTCTGGGAGCTGACCTTGTCTGTGAAGACCGAGGCAAAAAAAGCATTGAGTACTTCAGCTTTTTCCACATCATCTGTCACTAGGTTGCCTCCCCCATTCAGTAAGTGTCCCACACTTTCCCTGACCTTCTTGTTGTTGTTAACATACCTGTAGAAACCCTTCTTGTTACCTTTCACATCCCTTGCTAGCTGTAACTCCAATTGTTGCACATACATGTTTGCACACAACTTTGAAAACATGGTCTAAAACACCAGCCATAATAGTGTGTAATGCACTGGTGAATGTGTGTTACAGGTCTGTGCCCAATCCAGAGAGGATGGGAATCTGTAACAATCACAGCTAAAGCACTGGCTATTTAGTTCAATCTAGAGCAGTTCATGCTTTTAGCTCTGGATATCACCAGTTCAATCCCTGACACGTTGGCCAACATGGAAGCCATAACAATAGCACTCTGAAGTGAATGCACTACACTCTGGGCAGGTCTACATTACAAATTTATATTGGCACAGCTGCACTACTGTAGCGCCTGGTGAAGATGCTCTAAGCCAATGGATGAGAGTTCTTCAGTCAGCTTAATAACCCCACCTCTGTGAGAGGCGGTAGCTATGTTGGTGGGAGAAGCTATCCCACCAACATAGTCCTGTCTACATGGGCGGTTAAGGTCAGTATAACTATGTCACTCAGGGGTGTAGATTTTTCACACTCCTGAGCAATGTGTATATATATATGGAGATATACCTCTATCTCATAGAGCTGGAAGGGACCCTGAAAGGTCATTGAGTCCAGGCCCCTGCCTTCACTAGCAGGACCAACTACTAATTTTTGCCCCAGATCCCTAAGTGGCTCCCTCAAGGATTGAACTTATAACTCTGGGTTTAGCAGGCCAATGCTCAAACCACTGAGCTATCCCTTCCCCCCTTACTTATGTACTTATACCGAAGTAAGTATGTAGTATAGACCAAACCTCAGTCAGGTACTGACTAAATGCCCTAGCAGGGGACTATGCAATATAAGTTAGTAAGAATACTGGGTACAATAAGATAGTTATGTACTGCAGGTATTTACATATCTGCGCCTCAGGATTTTCTTTCTAAATAGCAACTGTGGTGTGTTTTCTATACCTTCAAAATAATCTCTGGGAAGAGTTTGGTGAACTGCATCCTGGAATGTGTGTTTCCAATATGGGAAGAGGAATTACTTGTTGTTTGACCATATATTATAATGGAAGACCTTAGAGTATAAACAGCTTGCATTCCTTAGTAATCATTATTATTATTGTATGCATTTCTAAAGCACCCATCATTATATCATCTGGATTCTCTTACATACATTTTCACATGTAAGGAATATCCAAAATGGGAGAATAGCCATCAAAGAGGTTCTCCCTCAGAACGTCTTACAAGGAGGGTCAGAATCCAAGTGGAGTTGGCTGGTCCCCACCCAACTATTTGGAAAACATCTGCATGCCACAAAGAGATGAGTCTCACATCGAACTCTGACAGTATAAAGAGTTGGGACCAGCCTGATTGTCAGTGGGAACAAGTTCCACCATTTGCCTTCACTAGTATGAGAGAGCTAGTGAGTCCCAGCATGCTCCCAAGAACTGCCTGGTCACGGTCTGCTCATGCTGATGCTACCACTTCTCATCCATGAAAGGCAGCTGTATCCTCAGACTACTCTACTGAAAGGCTAATTCATATACTTGGGGGGGTGGGGGGGGGAACAATTGATCCTGTCTGGATCACCATGTGCTAATATTAGGAAAATAAATCTGGTGCTGTAAATCCTGGACATACAAATAATTCTAAAGCTGACTTGACTGCACAATTTTCCCATGCAACTAACATGGAACTCACTTCATGTGAATGAAATTTATTTAGAAGAGAATCCTTTATGTAAACGAACAAGTACAATTTTACATATAAAGCTCCCTGCTTTTTAGAAAGCAATTTATGCAAGTACTGTATAAGCTTTGATATGTGCAATTGAGTTTCCGACAAAGACAGGCAAAAGAAAGCAGGTGGAATCTGATAAAGGGAGTCAACAGATAACAAATGCAGGAATAGAGAAATCTCTCTATTTTACTCCTTCAAAATACTAATGACATGTGCCCTAACATTATTGTCAAATAGAGAAACAGCAATATACTGTGCTCTGAGGCAGGGTCAAAGAAACCTGAACCTGATGTCACTCCTCTGCTAACACAGCATGACACTTATTAAATTAGCAATGGTTTATACCCTCCTTCCATTGTACTAATTATACCCAGTTATGCAGTAAAGACTAGTCTTTCTCAAGTACCAATCTATACTAGTTAGATTTTTTAAACAGAAAACTGTATTGACCTAGAACAGAACTCCACGCTAATCAAATAAGGTTATTCTTTACCATCAGGTTCAAAGAGTCAAAAGTTGATTACAAGAAGTTCTGGCTCATTTTCCTATAAAAATTATATCCCTATGACTACACAAGCACAACAAGAGGCATCAGGCACTTTGAAAGCACCTTGTGAGAAACTTCTTCAGATGTTCACTTTGTATAGCTTTAGACTGGCACTCACAGTTTGTAACAGTCTTTCTACACAAGCACAAAGTTACTCACAACATCCTGCCCTCGGCTCTGGACAGACTCTTCCTTCCTAACATAATTCCCCCTCATTTTTTACTCTTCCAAATTTCCTTTCTCCTCAGTTTCCTCTCTTCTGAGCTCACCCAAGTTTCCCTATTAGGCTATGGGTGGGTTCTTTGATCTTGTCTTTGTAAGAGAAGTGTTATTTAAAAAGATTCAATTTATATTTTATTCTAAAAATAGGAATTACATACTCATGTACTTGACTATTAAAAGTGTTCAAAACCTATGTCAAACAGTATTATTTCCTTAGAGATTGTGATCTTTCATTTGAATTCAAAGCCCCTTTAATATACTATGAAGAGCCTAGAAGATGGTGGCTACTGGTACCATTATAAACCTGGCAGTGCGTGTCAGATATGCTAAACTTTCTTTTGCCCCATTGTGCTTTGGCCACCATTCCAGAGGACATGTTTCCATGCTGATGACGCTCGTTAAAAAATAATGCATTAATTAAATTTGTGACTGAACTCCTTGGGGGAAAATTGTATGTCCCCTGCTCTGTTTTACCTGCAGTCTGCCATGTATTTCATGTAATAGCAGACTTAAATGATGATCCAGCACATGTGGTTCATTTTAAGAACACTTTCACTGCAGATTTGACAAAACGCAAAGAAAGTACCAATGTGAAATTTCTAAGGATAGCTACAGCACTCAACCCAAGATTTAAGAATCTCAAGTGCCTTCCAAAATCTGATTGGGACAGAGTGTGGAGCATGCTTTCAGAAGTCTTAAAAGAGCAACACTCCGATGCGGAAACTACAGAACCCGAACCACCAAAGAAGAAAATAAACCTTCTGCTGGTGGCTCTGACTCATAATGAAAATGAACATGCGTCAGTCCGCACTGCTTTGGATTGTTATTGAGCAGAACCCATCATCAGCATGGACAAATGTCCCCTGGAATGGTGGTTGAAGCACGAAGAGTCTTTAGCTCATCTGACACGTAAATATCTTGTGACACCGGCTATGACAGTGTCACGAGAATGCCTGTTCTCACTTTCAGGTGACATTGTAAACAAGAAGCGGGCAACATTATCTCCTGCAAATGTAAACAAACTTGTTTGTCTGAGTGATTGGCTGAAGTAGGGCTGAGTGGACTTGTAGGCTCTAAAATTTTTAATTTTTTTTTAATGCAGTTTATTGTGTACATAATTCTACATTTGCAAGTTCAACTTTCATGCTAAAGAGATTGCACTACAGACTTGTATTAGGTGAATTGCAAAATGCTATTTCTTTTGTTTTTTTATAGTGCAAATACTTGATCAAAAATAAATATAAAGTGAGCAGTGTACACTTTGTATTCTGTGTGGTAATTGAAATCAATATATTTGAAAATGTAGAAAACATCCAAAATATGTAAATAAATGGTATTCTACTGTTGTTTAACAGTGCGATTAATCGCAATTAATTGTTTTAATTGCATGATTAATTGCAATTAATTTTTTAATTGCATGACAGCCCTAATTATTTGACATTTTCGATAATTCAGAGATGGCTCAGCTGAATGATGTCCAACTTTTTTCCAGCTTGACTGAGGCTACATCACACTACAAACTAGGGGTATGTGTCCCATGCTCATGTACACACACTCGCGCTAGCTCACATCAAGCTAGTGCAAACGTAAATAGCGTAGCTGCGGTAGCATGGGTAGTAGTAGTGGGGGCATTGCTGAGCCATGCTCAATACAAACCCTCCTGAAACCAGCTTCCTCTGCTACCACTACTCATACTGCACTGGCTACACTGCTATTTATACTCATGCTAGATGGATGAGAGCCTGCACAAGTATGTGTACATGAGCTCATAGTGTAGATGTAGCCAAAGAGGGGCCATGTTTCAGTCCCGTAAGTCAGAATACTGACCACTGAAGCATTGTAGGAATAATAGGACTATATTCTAACTTACTGAAATCTATAATGGGCTCAGGAATGTTATGGATTTTACCTTTCTCGCCTATGTAGGTTTCTTTGTCTGCACTGAAGTTTTGGGAAATAGACCAGATCAGTGTGTCTTTTAGAAATTTATTAAAAAGATTAAGCAGGCAGCTATATTTGTTTTAAATTTAAGCTAGGTGGCATAGTTCTCCTGACTTAATTTATAAGAGCATATTACATTGGTCAAAAGAAGAACAGGAGTACTTGTGGCACCTTAGAGACTAACAAATTTATTAGAGCATAAGCTTTCGTGGACTACAGCCCACTTCTTCGGATGCATATAGAGTGGAATAAATATTGAGGAGATATATATACACACACATACAGAGAGCATAAACAGGTGGGAGTTGTCTTACCAACTCTGAGAGGCCAATTAATTAAGAGAAAAAAAAAACTTTTGAAGTGATAATCAAGCTAGCCCAGTACAGACAGTTTGATAAGAAGTGTGAGAATACTTACAAGGGGAGATAGATCTATCTATCTGTACTGGGCTAGCTTGATTATCACTTCAAAAGTTTTTTTTTTTCTCTTAATTAATTGGCCTCTCAGAGTTGGTAAGACAACTCCCACCTGTTTATGCTCTCTGTATGTGTGTATATATATCTCCTCAATATATGTTCCATTCTATATGCATCCGAAGAAGTGGGCTGTAGTCCACGAAAGCTTATGCTCTAATAAATTTGTTAGTCTCTAAGATGCCACAAGTACTCCTGTTCTTCTTTTTGCGGATACAGACTAACACGGCTGCTACTCTGAAACCTGACATTGGTCAAAGTAATATTAAAACTGAAATACAATCAATGCCAATGGTTGGAACTGGCTCACCAATTACTGCAATTAGTAATTAAATCACATTGAACAAATTAAGAAAAACAATCCTTCTTAAGGTTTTACAGAAAGGTTGATGGGAGAGTCCCTTTTCCTTTAACTTGATTAATTTAACTTAAAATCTGCTGAAAGCAACAGCTGTAACTTTGCCTTGATTTTAAGGATGTAAACCTCTTTAAACGATTTCCCAGTAGCTTCCCTTTTGACTACCTCTCTCCCATAAGCTTTACTGCTCATAGATTATACTGAGCTTGGGTTTGTCTAATATATTTCCCACCCCACGTTGCTCAATGCCTGTATTTTTCCGATAGTCTGGCACAAACACAAAATGATTTCTAAACCTGCAGACTTATAGCCGCTTTAGAATGACACTGGTTTAATCAGGGATCTCTCACTGTTTCAATAACAGACATGAGGGTTTAGTGTCTATTTTGTGGAAAAGTTAATAATACACAAACACACACGCATGGGAGCATTGGAGTGATTCAAATTGCTTTATAGAAGGATTCTCTATTCAAAGTTTCTAACTCACATGATTGGTCTTAGCTTGAATTTAAGCTGATATTCACTGGTATCTTCATAGATCATAAGACATGATCTGTGCTTTCACATGCAGTGGGGTTTGATCTTCACTCTCTCTCTTGGTGGCTCCTCAGGCTTGGCTTAGTCTGTAGGCATTCTTCACTCCTTCTCTGGGTGGCCAGTCCAGAGAATGGAGCAGGATATAACTTCAGCTATCTTGCTGGTGCTAGAGAGTTCCCTCCCTCCATTTTCTCTGCTTGGTTGGCATCTTTTGTAGGGATCAGTGATCTCTCTACTGCACCCTTAGGGACACTTTTGTCTATGTAGGGGTTCCAGCATGTTGGTATAGGTCATCGGGGACCAACGATTTGACATCTTTGTCTTGAAGGTTCATTGAAGGTTCCACACTAGGTTGGACATGTCGTAACTCAATTCATTACTAACTGTGAACAGATGTCTCTTGAAAACAGAATGCAAGAAGGTGCCATGTGATAAGGGGCTGTGAGACAAGTTTCTGTTTTACCCCCACATTGAAATGTCTGGATTGTTTAAATATAATTCAGGACTTATTCAAGGTAATGTATTTGCTCATTTTCATACTTTGTCATGACAACTAGTTAATTATGACACTGGGAACATATCCTAAGAAGTGGGATAGCGACTAGGACACGTATATAACATTCTATCCTACTAACCCTTTGCCTACACACAAAAAGCTGCTTCAAGCATCTCTTTGCAATGCTAACTTTTATTAAACATTTTGGCCAACCAAAGTCACTCAGGCTTAAATCCAGATATAGCCTATGTTCCTTACACATTATATATCCTCAGCTTCATCTCTCTACGTATCAGAGTATTCAGTTTGCGAATGACATTCTTAATGAGGCACCCCATAACTATTTTGCAGTGTGACTTCAAGTTCTTTCTCAATGCCACTTACGTTATTGACAACAGAGCCAAGGTAGGTGAAATCACTGAGAATCTTAACTGGGTGGTCACCCACTACGGTGCGGAAGCCCGCAGGGTTTTCAAAATTGCCGACCAGAAGAATTTTAATTCTCAGTCCGACTTTTGCTGCTGAATTTTCTGGATATTGAATAGTGTCTGCAGCCACAAAAGAAAAGCTGGTCCAGCAATTTTAGACTGAAGATCTCATTATCAAATGTTTATTCCCCATGTAGGTACTTACAGACTGTGATCAAGGTACCACTTAATGTTCTCTTTGTTAAGGTGAATAGACTGAACTCCATGAGTTTCTTAGTCCTTCATTCATTCTTGTGGCTCTTCTCTGAACCCTCTCCAATATATCAATGCCATTCTTGAATTGTAATACTAGAACTGGACTGTATAATCTACTAGCAGTCATACCTGTGCTGCATGCAGAGGTAATATAACCTTCCTAACTCCTACTCAAGATTCTTTGTTTATACATCTGGAGATTGCATTAGCCTTTTTGGCCACAGCATTGCACTGGGAACTTAGGTTAAGCTGATTACCTACCAGGACCCCCATGTCTTTTTTTAGAGTCACTTCCGAAGATAGGGTCCATGATCCTGTAAATAAGGTCTGTATATTTTGTCCCTAGATATATGACTTTACACTTGGCTGTATTAAAATGCATATTGTTTGCTTGCACCCAGCTTACCGAGCAATCCAGATCACTCTGTATCAGTGACTTGTCCTCTTCATTATTTACCACACCCCCAATCTTCGTGTTTTCTCCAAACTTTATCAGTGATGATTTTATGTTTTCTTCCAGGTCATTAATAAAAATATTAAATAACATAGGACCAAGAGCCAATCACTGTGAGATCCCACTAGAAACACATCTGCTCAATCACAATTCCCCATTTACAGTTACATTTGAGACCTGTCAGTTATCCACTTGTTGATTAATTTTACACGTCTTGTTAATTTTGTATCATTCTAGTTTTTTAATCAAAATGTTGTGCAGTACACCTCTACCCCGATCTAACGCGACCTGATATAACACAAATTCGGATATAATGCAGTAAAGCAGCGCCTCGGGGGGGGGGAGGGGGAGGTGGGAGAGGGGAGGGGCTGCGCGCTCCGGCGGATCAAAGCAAGTTCAATATAACATGGTTTCACCTATAACACGGTAAGATTTTTTGGCTCCCGAGGACAGTGTTATATCGGGGTGGAGGTGTACCAAGTCAAATGCCTTATAAGAGTTTAAATATATGACATCAACACTAGTACATTTACAACCAAACCTGCAATCTAATAAAAAAAGTTAGTTTTACAAGATCTACTTTCCATAAACCATGTTGATTGGCATTAATTATATTATCTTTCTTTAAGTCACACATCAGCTGATTCATTGTTTTCCCAGGATTGATGTCAAGCTGACAGCCTGTAATTACTTGGATCATCCCATTTACCCCTTTTAAATATTGCCACAACATTTGCTTCGTCATTGTTCCAGGAGTTACTGAAAATCAATATCAATGGGCTAGTGAGCTCCTCAGAAAGCTCTTTTAAACTCTTGGATGCAAGTTATCTGGGCCCGCTGATTCAAGAATGTCTAACTTTAGTAGCTGCTCTTTAACATCCTCCAGAATTACTATATAAATTGAAGTGTTTCATAATCATGTATGACAGGACTACATCATCTGTTTCCCCCCCAAATACAGAAAAGAAATATTTATTGAACACTTGTGCCTTTTCTTTAGGATTATTGATAATTCTACCATTTCCATCTAGTAACAGACCAATACCATTGTTAGGATTCTTTTTGATCCAAATATACTTTAAAAAGTCCTTCTTATGGTCCATAACTCTGCTGGCCAGAGATTGCGCCATGTGTTCTTTTGCTTCTCTTATACATTTTCTACAATATCTAGCTTCTGATTTATATTTATTTCTATCAACTTCCCCTTTCTTTCATTTGTTAGATGATTTTTTTATATTTTTATTTTTATAGCTGTTTTTCACTTCCTCTAAACCAGGTTGGTTATTAAATCAGCGTGGTCTTCATCCCCTGAGAGTAAATGCCACAATGCACCGAAACAGATTAATAACTCCAGACCATGGCATCAGATTATTCACATTTCTTATCTGATGGCCATCAGCAATATGTTTTGATTGCTAATCATTGAGGGGGGCATGTTGAAAATCCCCTCTTTATATATTTTAGCAATGCTAGTCTATCTTAGGTATTTAAGTACTTATATGGCCCCAATCAACATTGTATCTAACTGCCTCACATTTATCCTCTCAATAGCCCTATGGGTAGGGAAGAGCTATTATCCACATTTCACATATGGGGAACTGAGGCACATAGAGACTAAGCATATTTCTACACAGCAGCTGGGAAGTATGATTCCTAGCCTGGGCAGACATACAGGCAGTAGCTCTGCTCAGTGTACTAAAATCACAGTATGGCTATGATGGCCACCTGAGTATGTACCCAGAGGGTTAAGCAGGATTGTATTCAAGCCCAAGCCACCAGAGTCACACAGCTATTTTTAAGCATACTTGCTGAAGCAGAGCTAGTGCATGTATGCCTATCTAAGCTGGGAATCACACCTCCCAGCACCTGTGTGATTTAAGTACTTATATCTGCACTAAGTGACTTGCGCAAAGTCACACAGGAAGTCTGCAGCACCTGGATCTCCCCTGTGCTAAACTAGCATGCTAACCATTGGGCCCGCCTTCCTCTCTACTCTTAACACAATTACATTTCATGCCAGTTTAAATCAATTTGACAATATCATAGCTTGAAAGATCATGTAAACTAAAAAGGCTATGCAGATTTCTGAGTGGTAGGGATTTACTGTAAGCAACCTGGATTAGTAAGTATTGATTATAGTTTTCTAAACCATGAAATAATTTTTAATTATGGTCTAATGGTAGTTCTTGTAATGCATGTTTTCTTGTATTAATACAGGAAGGAATAAAAAAATTGCAAACAATATACAACATACAATATACTATTAACAAGATTATTATAGTATTGTTCAATATTTACATACACTAATTTTCTTATGGTTTTATTTATTTGATCGTTAAGTTACCAGCAATAATGTATTTACAGTATATGAAGAAATGCCTATTCACTTGTTCTACTGGAGTAATATTACTGAATCATATTTAGTGGTACATGTTACACAGTTCATCTTTTCCAGGGTGCCTGTATAAGTAAAAACCAAATTGCCTAAGGTGATGCCTTCGCATTAATCATATTCCCATAACTCAGGCACTTAGTTCCACTAAAATCAATAGACTTGTGAGTGTGAAAGTGCAGAAGTAACAGACAAGCATAATAAATAGTCCAAATCCTGTGTTGGCAAATAGATATGTAATTCTTCCACACTTATTTGCATGACTGATCTTTGTTTTGCATATTTTCAAAGTTTTGATCTACACAAGGATTTTAATTGTGTACTTTTGAAGGAACAGCCTTTTGGGAATGAAGGCAGGTAATGGCTAATCAGACAGTAGAATATAGACTGATAGAAGTTGTACATAGTGAGTCTGGACTCCACTGCTATGTGAAATGTAATTATTGTCACTATTTGTGTTACTTAAAGGTCCCCCTGTGCTAGATGCTGTACAAACACAGAGATTGTAAGAGACATTCCCCACTCTGAAAAACGTACAGTCTACTTACCAAACAGATAAGAGATACACAGAAAATATTTTCTTTCCTTTACAGATGGGGAACCGAGCCACAGAGAGATGAAGTGACTTGCCCAAGGACATGCAAAAAGTCTGTTGTAGCAAATCTTGAGGCAGAATCTCCATCCAGTGCCTTAACTACAAAAACATCCTTCCTCTTTAAACAATGAGGGCCAAATTCAGATGTGCTTTAAGGCTCTGGTTTAGCAAAACAATTATGCACATGCTTAACTTTAAGCACATGATTGAATTCTATTAACTTCAGTGGGACTTAAGCACATGCTTACCTGCTTTGCTGGATCAGGGCCTAAATGCATGCAATTCCCAATGAAGTCAAAAGTGGGAGTGCTAGCCTTCTCTAGATCTGAATTTGCCCCAATTTCTGGACAAGTTCTATTTAATGCAAGAGATCTTATATTTGTATGTAGGTGTGCAGGTATAACGATGCCATTTGACTGAGGTCAGAGGCAAGCAGCTGGCTGATTAGCCCCACCCATTGGGAAAAGACTTGCAGTTTAACTGGCTGATCTTCATAAAAGGAGGAGCTGCAATACCTGCCAGAGGCTGAAGCGATTGCTGGGAGGAACTGCTTCCGGAAACCAAAAATGGACAGAAGGGAGACCGTGGGAAGTCCTATTATCAAAAGGCTCTGAGGTAAGAGCCACAAATTTTGGGTTGAGGAACTTCTGGGGTGGGTAGGTGGGGAGCTGAGGGACAGACTTGGGGAAGTTTTGCTCTTGTTTGTTGAGGAGACTTGACATAAACAAAGAAACCACAGCAACCGACCCTGCTGGAAACTACCTTTCCTGCACTAGGTGAGAAGGTTCCAGGCAGAATTCCCGCAGGGAGGGTGCTGGCTCAGCTAGAGCAAGCTGCAGGGCAGCCGGAAGAGGGCGCTGTCCAACAGGGCCCAGACTCTCACAGTAGGTGAAATACTCACACGTCTTTAAACTTAGATTTCAAATTCTGATTGGACTTTATTGTTCCACACGTGTTTCTTGGAGATAATCAGAAACTCATGCTTTGCAGTCACCCACCTTATAGGAAAGAGAGGAGATAGCTCAGCTAATGAGTGATGCTGTCTATATAAAAGTAAAATACGTAAATTAGACAGTGGTATTGGTTCAATGAGAGTGGACGGCTGTCCACAACCTAAGAATCAACATCCATGTGGTCACTCTTGTTAGTATTCGCAGAGAGGCTCAAGGCTCAAATGGAATGAAGACTGAATTCGTTTCATAATGTGAACCTTCCAGGTCAGGATTCGATCTATGACAAAGTCAATCCTGGCAGATCTGAGAGACTGGAGGAGGGCAGATGTATCAGCCCTAGAATGGTGAAGGGCCTGTTCGCTATGAGCTGAAAAAACGGTTACCTGAGGTTAACTGGAGACACCTGAGGCCAGTTAAGAGCTGCCAGTGACCTTTAAAAAAAACCCCTCTTCTGGTGAGAGAGTGGGAAAGAGAGCGAAGAGAGACAAGCTGCAGCAGGGGTAGTGGCAGCAGGAAGGAAAGGCTTCCCTGGGTGGAAGTCTGTCTCCCCTCACTATAGGGAAAGAAACTAAGTTAACACCTGCTTGGGTAAGTACTGGCAACTAGAAGCCAGCATAGCAAGGTAACGCCCCAGAGAGGGTCAGGGAAAAGTATTTCTGTTTTCACTGTGCGTGTGGGTTTGGGGTTTTTTTTAATTTTGTTTTAATTAAGAGAACAACTTCGGCCCACCCTCGGGCTCACCATGTAAGTAGGGAAATTAAAAATCAGAGATAAGAGAAAAACCGTCCAGAGTCAGACTGATTTACTTCAGGCTCCCCGCTGCCCGAGGGAGAAGTGCTGAGGTGAAGAAAACACCCTGCCACAGATTATGCTGTTGCCCAAAGTGGGAAAGTAAGCACAGCCACTGCCCATGCAGTGGGTGAAACCCTTGCTCCATTGAAATCAATGGCATAACTCCCATTGAAGTCAATGGGGCTAAGATTTCACCCAGTATCTCGTCTGTGGATAATATCCACGGCAATGATCTAATCCACAGACCAGTAGTAAACCAGACATCCTCACACTATATTTCCACCAATGACCTCATCCTTTACCTGGGACAACCATCTCCAGAGATTAGTTTGTAATTTAATTATATTCATCCCCGATAACTCAGGAGGTCTGAACATGAAATGATGACTTTGATGTACAGGGCCAAAATCAATAGCCATTAAGTGAATGAGGACATTTTAAAGTATGGAGCACGCTGAGTGTCTAAGCTACTCCATCACCACAATAGCTCAGTCTGGTCATACAGAGGAGCCAGAGAAAGAGTGAATCATTGATCAGCCCACTACATGTTTGCTGACCATGAAACCAACACAGATGAATAGACAAATAGGAACCAATCCAAAGAGTTGCTAAGGACCATTTGGTTAGTGGGAGGCAGGTGAAAGCTCTACAAGCAGAATTCTCCAGCAAGTTGCTCATATTTGCAGAAACAGACAGATAATGGAATTGAGGAAGAACAAAAGAAAGAGACAAATAATGCAAAAAATCTCTACCAAATAGAGTACTTGCATTTCAGAGAAAGTCAATGGAGCCAAGTAAAAAGTAAATATTTCACAAGTAGATGGTATTTTGAAAATATCAGGTTGAATCTTTCTGTATTTTACTCTGTTTTTACTTAGGTCTGGTCTATACTACCCACCTGAATCGGCGGGTAGAAATCGACCTCTCGGGGATCGATTTATCGCGTCCTGTCGGGACGCGACAATCGATCCCCAAATCGGCGCTCTAACTCCACCAGCGGAGGTGGTAGTAAGCGCCGCCGACAAAAAGCGGCAGAAGTCGATTTTGCCGCCGTCCTCACAACGGGGTAAGTCGGCTGCAATACGTCGAATTCAGCTACGCTATTCACGTAGCTGAATTTGCGTATCTTAAATCGACTCCCCGCTGTAGTGTAGATGTACCCTTAGTGTTCTACTTAGTAGTTGGGCCAGACTCTCACGTGGTGTACATTGGCATAGCTTATTGTGATGGGGTGGATAAACCATACACTGGAGAGTTAAGAATGCAGGAACACACCGGGGCAGCACTCACTGCTACAGAGGCATTAGGCCAAGAAGGCATTCCTAGGTGGAGGTTGGCTGCACAGAGTCAAGGCTCCCTACCCTGCTGAGATCCATGGATCAGGTAGCCAGAAACAACCATCACCATGATATACTCAAGGCAAGGGGCAGAGCAGTATGAAGAGGCCCGGGGAGCACATTAGCTGGATCTCAGGTAGTGGACTCCTGCATTACAGTGCTCCAGAGGGCCTCTGGGTCAGAACCCTGTGGAGTGGGAAGGCCTGCGTTCCCCAGCCCCATAACCACTAGATGGGGCTGCCACCATGGACTGCAACTGCCAGGCGCGAAGTCTCGCCCCCTCTCACACTTGTAAATAGAGTTTGTCTGAGTAAGTAGTGAGTAAAAGCTGAGTAACATACCAAAATACCTCATTGATATCAGTAAGTGGACACTGTATTCCAATAAAAACTCTGTTGCTTTGTGAGACATAATGAAACTAAGGTTCCAAGTTAGCAGTTTCAACTGCAGTATTAGCTGGGAATGTGTGGGATGGTTTTGTAGAAATTTCTCCCTCACATCTTTTCCCAAAGCTCAGGACTTCATACTAAACAGAACAAATCACATCCTTAGCAGTTCTGCTCTGCTAAGTACAGCGGCATGCTGCAGGTGGTGCCTGAAAAATGTTTGTTTATTTTGCAGCGCTGCAGGCTGCAGAACTAAAAATGAAATAGATTCCTTTCTTTCTTTTCACATGACTGGGTGTGGGGTTGGGAGTGGGAGTGAGGTGAGGGTGTGGGGGAGGGGAAGAGGTGAGATGATGAACAGCATAGAAAGAAAGTGATAAAATGTAGGCCAAGCTTGGCTTGAAAAGAACCAAACCAGAAACATAGCTGACAATTGAGGCTTAGCTCCCGATTTCTTTTATTTTCAATGAAGCACTGAAGAAAAGCTGACAAGCACAATAGGTGTGGCAATGGGATCTTTGAGATTGCACAGTTTCAGAGAGGCAAGCCAAGCATAGCAAGTTCACATGAGACCTCCACAATATCCGGGTGAAATCACAAGCGCTCCTTTCAAAAGCAACATCTGTCAACATAAAATCAATCAACAGCTGAGCAAAATAAGTAATAAAAAAATCAACATGGCTATCAGGCAACTATAAATGGGCACAAAGTGACTATCTTAGGCATTTCTAACACCGTGGTAGATAAGCACCCAATACAAAAATCAGGATAGTCCTTGTTCTATGAAGGCATATCCGTGCATTTGGTACCTCTCTGATATCTGTTCCTAATTTGGAGGTTTTTACAAGGCTACTTGCTTTCAGTAGCTCAGAATATTGCAAACAACAGTCATCAGAACAGTTCTGTTGCTTCTTCAAAGTTACCAGCTGTATGTTAGGAAATAGGCCTTGATGTTTATTTGTATTGAATGAAATCCTATCCTCTGTGGAAGCCAGCCCAAGATCTGGGCATCACTTACGTCCCCCAGTGCTATTCTTATGACCTATATTGAAGGTATGTGGGATATAAGTGGTGCCCAGGCCTGTGGCTGGTCCTCTGCACAGGGGTGAATCTCTTGACTTTTAAGAGTGTAGGTCAGACTCTTTAATGTTCTCAAGGTATTTTAGATCTGAAAAGGAAAAAACTCTTTAGAATGTTTAATTACAGATGACTCACATAATATTTGTAATAGCACATATAAATTCCTTAATCTGGCACTGTTTGGCTAGATGCCACCAAAACACTTTGTCCAACACAGCTTAGGAAGTTCTCAGGAGAGATCTCTTCCCCTGGGAACCTTAAGTGCTATGGAGTTCTTGTAGCGCATCAGCAGAGTTTCCTTTGCGAAAATACAACAGTTCCCTCTAAACCCCTCTATTTAATGTGTAAAAGGATGGGGCCAAGAGCTCTCACTTCTGCCTATGCATAATGTATCTTAAGTACTCTTTTCACGAAGTTGTACACATATGAACTGCACAACTTTCTTTAGCTTCACACTTTGCAAGACTAGTAAAAAGTCATAGAAAATGCATTGAATATGTTATGTCACTTTCAAAGAATCATAAAAGTCAGCTCCAATCAGAGGTGAAAGTAAGCCGGTATGGTCCAGTACGGCGTACTGGCAAGAGCCGGTAAGCTGTGCCAGACTGGATCGGCTTCTCCGATGGTGATTTAAAGGGCCCAGGGTACCGACCCCTGCGGGGAGCCCCGGGCCCTTTAAAGCGCCACCCGAGCCCCGCTGCCGGAGCTCTGGTGGCGCTTTAAAGGGCCGGGCGCTCCCTGCAGCGGCCGGAGCCTTTGGCCCTTTAAATCGCTGCCGGAGCCCTGGGGCTCCTGCAGCTGCAGGGAGACACGGGCCCTTTAAATCACCACCTGAGCCCTGCTGCTGCTGCTCCGGGGTGATTTAAAGGCCCTGGGGCTCCCAGCCACAGCCAGAGCCCCAGGGCCTTTAAATCATGAAAGGCCCCGCTTCTTCCGGTTGAGGCCGCTCAGGACTCCGGGATACTGGTAAGTCCTTTAAGTTACTTTCCCCCCTGGCTCCAATCAGAATTATGTCCTTACTCCTTTTTGAGACATTTATCTGCAAGGAACCCCTTCAAGAGCAACTAGTGATGCTACTGTCCCTGAAAAAACTAAGATCAACATTAACTTGATACTGGCCACGAACACACGGGGCAAAAAACAAACAAATTTAAACAACCAATTTGTAGGTTGCAATTTATGATTTTACAGTTAAAGTCCAAGATCCACTTAAGTGCCCATAAAAGAGAATTGAAAGGAAAGATTAACTTCTTTCCAGTAATCTTTTTAATATTCAGCACTTTTTACACCTTCCACTCAAAGTTGGGGTTCTGTTTTGTTTTTTTGAAACAAATTACAATTACTGAAGTCTTCCAGCACTTCTCTGTGATAGGTATCACCCCCACTTTACAGATGAGGAAAACAAACAATGCAGAAGTTCAGTGATTTGCTCAGGGTCGCAAAGCAAGTCTTTGGCAGAGCCAGAAGTTAAACCCAGTTCTGCTCACACCCACTGTGGTGTTCTGCACTTGCTCAAGCTTTTTTTTTTTTTTTTTTTACTGATGGCCCCCAAAAGTCTTAGAGATTAGTTTGTTGAAAAGAGAAGAAAACTCTGCTTGTCTAACTTTGTGTTGCATGTCACCCAGTGGTTCTATTACTGAAACCATATTTACATGCAGAACAGTGGTCATTATTTATAAGAAAATATTTAAACTATGTGTTATGCAACCCAATATGATGGTCTGGAAAACTGACCCCAATTTTTGCTTTGTGAATGGGTACCTATAATAACGACAGCTATGGTAACATAAGCAGTAATAAAAGACCTAACCATGGCTAAACTATGCTGGGATTTCAACACATTGTCATTCTGTACTTTTTCTGTGGCATGAAAAGGGAGGCCTTATCTAGAAATACAGCTGTGTTCAGACATTGACATCCCTAAAAGATCTGACGTACAACACACCATGTTTTTCTGAATGGGAACAGAACCTACACTGAACTATATTTTTTCTTTGTTCTTTCGCTCATCACTCATTATCCACAAAATTGAGTTGAGATGAGCCTGAGCTACAGACTTTGGGCCTGAACACTATCCTGTGATTATATATTTATGCAAATACACCTGTCTTTATTATTACTTTGTTCCCTCCACCTCAAGCCTATTTGTCTGTTAATCCACAAGTTGCATCTTGTCATAATCCAAGACTGTGACCTTGCTTGAGCAGGTACTATCTTTGTTTTACCCATTTGTGCATGCTAAACTCAATGGGGACTCAATCATACTCTCTAAATACTGCTGCAATAGAAACAATCATTATTATTATAGGCAAAGCTGGCAGCAGCATCTATAGTTAAAGTTTTTCCATGCTTGCTTTCTACTTCAAGCTTATTCTCCTCCCCTCCCCCACCCCAAAGTTTAAGCAAGAAAAGCCATTTAGGAGAATGAGTTTACAAAAATATAGGTAGCTAAAAAATTTTTTTTTCTGAGTGGTTAGATGGATCATAAGAAGTCCCAGTTTTGGACTGGTGAGGCAGGTCAGCCTTCACTGTAAGATAAATTATAGAAAAAGTGCTGGAAGGGAGGTTGATTGTGAACACTTACTGCAAGGAAGATCTGAAGGGAGCTGTGAGCCACTTCTATATACTGGTATTCAAGCAAACACCCTGAGACAGTGATGTAACGATGATCCTCTGGTGCCCATTCTGGGGCTGGAGTCACAGATGTTACTGTACAGCCTGGGCCATTCTCCATCCACCAAGAACGGTGCATTGAGATATTAAAGGTCAGAATAAGATCCGTTTCCTGCAAAAGAAAAAGGGAAGGCTATAATTCTGGAATGGTACTTTGATGGGTCTTGGGGTACCCAGGATTTTGAGTCACCTTATTACTTTCCTGGCCCCAGCAAGAAGCAGATTTGCTTGCACTTAACTGGGTGTCAGCTCTGTTAGCCACCCAAGCAGTCTTCTCTGGGATATGCTAGTCCTTGCTTAGCCTTGCAGGTGAACAAGAGGTGTACCCCAGTCCCTGAGGAGGTATTCCCTTGTAAGCATTCCCCTGTAGTGTCCAGCCCTTTCTTCACTGAACACTTACAGAAATATCAGCTCTGCTGTCCCCAAGGGGACAGTGTACACACCAGCTTATTTGGTTCAGCTCAGACTCAGCACTTAATACCGCAGCACTGAGATATATTTCTAGTAAAAACAATCATAAGTTTATTATCAGAGATCAAAATTTCAGAGATAATGAGTAAGGATAAGAGAAACAAAAAGCTACATATAAAACTAAAGTATAATAAGCTTAGTCTTTAGAAAGTGTAACATGTTAATGTTCTATGTAAAGAAGATTATTTGACTCCAAATGTCTTCTGCAGTGTTTCAACCAGGGCTGGTTGTGATCCTGTTTTCATTAATGTAATGGTACTGCCAGATTAGTTCCTAGGTGCAGGACAAGGGAGTGCCCTCTCTACCTCTCACATATGTTCCCCGCCCCCAAATCCAGTCTTTGCACACAGCCAGGGTAAACCCCATGGCTTGTTTTTTCCCTGTGTGCTCCTTTCCAGTTGACTCTCTATGTAACAGGGGCTTCCACTGTGTTGGCTTACAATGCTTAATTTATATTTTGATAGAGAGAGAAACAGCCTACCTACTGTCGGGAAGAAACCTGTTTTTATCTTTGGTTGGTGACAGACTTTAAAACATATTTTCAGTATATATACATGACTCCTTAAACATCATTCATATGTACATTTTGCAACTATTATTAGAATCAATGTGACAGAAGTGTTTATTAGAGACCTCACATGACTCTCTTTGGTGAAGTAGAATGTACGTGCCAGGATCAGGATATTCTTGTAACCTCCCTTGCAGTTGGCATTGAGGTGTTCTTGGGTGTGTCAGTGCTAATATCACCCCAAGCACTTCTCTAGACATCTCACAGTAGGCATAAAGAAGGCAAGTGCAGTAAAAGAACTTCATTTACTCCTGAAAATTGGAGAAATCTTGTCCCCTGTAGCACACTCAAGTAATTGGGAGTTGGCATGGGGGTGTTGGTCATGTGGGAAGTGGAGAAAAGTCATCTTCCAACACAAGATTTGCTCCAGGCTGTTACTGTAGCCCTGAGGCTATAGTTGCTCCTAACGCTACTGTGCCTATGCTGAAATGGAAGTCACAATGGCTGATGGACATGCACAATGGCAGATCCACAACCCCATCCCAGCTCCTTCCAGTCCGTCCCTGCTCTGATCCTCCAAGACCTACAAGGTAGATCCCAGGAACTGGTCTTCATGGAATTGAGGAAGTGCAGTCCCACTGCAAGTTCTCCCTATATCCTTTCCTACCCACCCGTGAAGCAGAGCCACACCAGTTGCACTGCATAGGGGACCTTCTGCAGTCATGGAAGAAGAGGAATACAGGATTTGCCTGTTATATGTAGCAACCACTTCTGAATTCTTTTGTGATGAATAGTCTCAGCCCTCTAACTTTGTATCAATTTTCAAGGAAGCAGCAATTATCCATTGCCCTGTCCAAAGGCAATGGGACATAGCTAGAGTCAGAAAGGCAGGCAGGAAGGCATCCTGTGAGTTCCTCACAGCTGGTACACCCCAGATGGTGCGAAGGAATATTTAATCAGTCACACTTTAAGGCTACATTTATAAATAGTTTATAATGGGTCAATAAATGATTATTAGATGTAATAAACATATCACAACCAGGAATTGTATGTGTTGTAGATGGTGGTAAGGACATCAGTCAAAGGTGTTATAGATTATTATAAGCAACCTACTGGCTGCTGCACTTTATAACAATTGATTAACCATTTAGTAACCTTTATAAATGTAACCTTTGTGTAAAGTGTCAATCTGCACATGTGCTCAGTCATGCAAAGAAAAACTGCCATTAGAAACATCTTTTCAGAACCAAGCTCTCCTATAAGTCATCCAGAGTAATTTAAATTTTTTCAGCCTGTTGATAACATTAATATTTAAGACCCTCAAAGATTTAAAAGTCACTATTTAACCAGGTTTGCCAATGTGAATTGAATATAATCACCCCATTCTGCAGATACTGTGTGTATTTTCCTCTTCCCTCAAAAATACTCACTTTCCTATTGCATTTAAGTCATAGGCTCCTTCTTTGTACTAACTCAACCAAAGATAATTCAATCCAGATAATTTGTGCATAATTTCATGACTGATAGATTAATCTGGGTTTGCATTTGCCACCATTGTGCGGCTGAACATATATTAAAAAATTGCAGTCCTGCCCTAAGACAGTGATGTTGCTGCTGAGTATGTCTTAAAATCAATTATTAATCTGCATGTACCCACCCGACTACCAGATAGCAGAGCCAGCTGTAAATATTTTTGCAATCAATAAATACCATGAAATCCCATAAAGGCCTTGCAGGTATGGCTAGTGCTATTAATGTGAATGGGGTTACTCGTAATAGTAACTTCTATGCCTAGTGGCAAGTGTTTGGATAATCAGGCTCCATGTGAACATTTGGGCAAATAGTCAAAGCTGCCAAACCTAGATATATTCAGGTCCAATGAACTGAATACTGTGGTTCAATTTAGCAGACATTTTAAGACAAACTTCGTAACACTAAGAACACTCATAGCAAAGAAAGCTACCCTTATTTTGCACATATGTTAAGCATGTATAATGAGGATGCTGCCCTGGAAATAGAGATGTACAAGACAAAGATTCTGGTTTTATATACTGTACATCTATATTGCAGCTGGGAGCATGTTTCACAGCACTGGTAGACAGATGCACTAGCTCTGCTTGAACTAGTGCACTGAAAATAGCAGTGTAGCTGGGGTAGCACGGGCAGCAACTCAGGCTCATTGCCCAAGTATGTACCCAGGGGGTCTGGGCGGGTTTGTATTTAGGAGGCTAGCCCAAACTGCTACCTATGCTACTCTGGCTAACCTGCTATTTTTAGCATGCTAACAGGCGCACAGGTAGCATGCATCTGTCTACCCACACCAGGAAGCGCCTTCCCAGCTACAGTGTAGACATACCCACATGTTTCGACCCATAACCCATATTGAAATAAACAGAGTTGAAAATCTAGTGTATTTTAGTGTAAATCTAGTGTATCAAAGTTGTAAATCTAGTGTATCAAAGTATTAAATAAAAACTAGTGTGTGGGGGAATATTTGAATATAGAAACAACAGAGGCAGAAGTAATGCAATGAAGTAGAGAATCCTAACACTTTATATTAAAATTACTCCAAAAGGAAACCAATTTTTCTCAATACCTCAGCTGTCCCAAGCATTGTAGAACAACATCTGGAATGATGAATCGTCTTTATGTGCCCAGAACATCTGCCTGAGTAAGAGTTTTTTGATTGCCTTTTCCTCACAAGAAAATTGGAAGTCCCCCCCTACCTGGCATAAAGAGACTGGAACAAAGGTGAAGATCTCACCCCACCAATATCTCTGCTGAAGTAAAGTTAATGGATTTATACTGGTATGAGTGAAATCAAATTTCATCACATTTTGTCAGAAGAGTTTTTCCTCTTTAAGTCACTGTAGCTACCATGAGAAATTCTTAACCTTTCTACTCTCTTATCAGAGCAGCAGTAAGAATGAATAGGATTAATTGTTTCATTCTATTTTATAGCTCACAGTGAACTCAGAAGTATCACGATCAACCAACATTTTTAAGAAAATAAAAATGAGAAGTGCAAAACGAACTCTGAAAAATAATACAAAAAAATCAAGAAACAGATATGGAATAATGTTTTACTGTGTATAAAGCTGGAAGTTTTAAAAAAAGAGCAAGAGGGGCTGGTCATAGAGGGGCAAAATTCAACCCTTGTGTAAGTGGACACAACTCCATTGATTTCAATGGAATTATGTTCACTTACACCTGGTTGCATTGATCCGCAGACATATAAATGAGAAGTGCAAGCAAAATCCAAATGGCATAGACAATATAATTACACATTAAAATTTGCATAATTACATATTCCAATAAAACATTGCACATTCCAACCTTCTTCCATTGCTAAACCTAGCTCCTAAAGTTTCACAGGAATGATTCTCTATTACGCTTAACAGTTTTTTTTCAAAATAATAGTTTTTGACATTTTATTTGAAAGCTGTGATTAGTATGAAATAAAATTGCTTAAACAAGGATAGACTTTTTGGGGCCATCAGTAAAAAAATAAAAAAAGAAAGCTTGAGCAAGTGCAGAACACCACAGTGGGTGTGAGCAGAACTGGGCTTAACTTCTGGCTCTGCCAAAGACTTGCTTTGCGACCCTGAGCAAATTACTGAACTTCTGCATTGTTTGTTTTCCTCATCTGTAAAGTGGGGGTGATACCTATCACAGAGAAGTGTTGGAAGACTTCAGTAATTATAATTTGTTTAAAAAAACCAAAACAGAACCCCAACTTTGAGTGGAAGGTGCTAAAAAGTGCTGAATATTAATAAGATTTTAAAACTGCAAAGCTGAGTCAACAACTAAGAGAAATTTATTTTAAGAAGCAAAAAGAGGTGATAAGCCAAACGGGATCCTGGTTTCAGCAAATACATCCCCATGTCCCAACACAAATCTGAATATAATAGGCCTGATTTTGAGCTCTAACTGTTGTAAGAGGAGTAAAAGGAGTAACTCTTTTGAATTCAAGGGAATTACCATATAAAACTGGTACAAGTGGGCTCAGAATCAGCCGAAGAGTCCATTATGTCTCCCACAACACAAAGTGAACTAGTTAGTAAACCAGCGTGCAAAGTAAGACTAAGGGGCAGATCTGCAGCTGATGTAAATTATCATAGATGCATGGGCTTCAAGTCCAAAGAGCCTTTGACAATTTACACCAGCTGAGGATCTGGCCCTTAAGTGTATGTCATTCCATCTACAGGCAGATGAGACAAGTATCCATAGTTGGTGGGTGGCGAAGGACCACTGTGTGTGTGAAAAGTTCTAATGGCAAAACTGGTGAGCTCTGGAATCTCTTTGAAGAACTGTGTAAGTCAGTTTGAGGATGGATGCATCCATCACTAACATCCATTATGCAGGAGCACTCAGACCTCTTCATGAAAAACTCCTCTCACTATTTACACACATTACTATGCACACTGTTTGAATACAGTTTTAGTGGACATAGAAAAAGTCTATAGAAGCAGCAAGGGATTTTTTTTTATCCTCTTGTGTATTTCCTGTATGTGTTCTTTTCAACATCTGAGGTTCAGATGTTATTCAGGGAAATGCTGAGAAGTAGCCTGATAAGCCTTGAAGCTGAGGAACTTAACAGGAATGTTGATACATGCCGGGCATGCCGATAGGGTATTGTTCACAGCCTGTATGTCAAGGAAGATTTTATTATCCTAATTCATCAAACAGTTGCTTCCTCTTATGACACAAATACATCTGTACAAGCTTCATTGACGATTACTGTGAAGCTTTTGTAAATCCTGGTGATATTTACAAAACCTGTTAAGGAAAATTAAACTAGATTTTGTTTACGCATCAAGAAAGAGAAACTGGGAAATAATATTTGGAAAGGTATCTTTGTTGTCATTCTTGAAATGACAAAAGATATTTGATGTGGACATGCGAGGATTACGTAACAAAGCTATAGTTTGGAGATTCCAGAGAGGCATTCTAAACTCAGATGTTTTTGAGAGGAATCTGTCTATGAAATTATAATTTCAGTTTATCCTAGTATTCTCTAAACCATACTGATCACTGATAGTTATGTGACTAGTTTAAAACATTGGGCTCTAGATTAACCCCTCAGTGCATAACAATTTATGCTGAAGATGACATTAGTGAAAGGTCCCTGCAGTAGACTGTCCACCAAAGAAGTACATTGCATTGTCAGAAAATGGTCACAACCTCTCTTGCACTAGGGGACAGTAAAAGGCCAACGCGTGGACAGAGATGGTCAGGGGTTATAGTGAGTCAACTTTTCCATTACAAAGGTTCCCCTATGGAGTTCTGACACTGGTTAGAGCAGCTCATTCTAGAGAAAACCTCAAGAGAAGGCAGCAAGTAGTTGCACTTCAGGGCAGCTGCCTCATAGGGAGCAACAAAGTTTGCTGGTACAGGGAGATATAATTTCTACCTCCCTGTATCAGCTTCAGTTAATCTGGTCATCATGTCATGGGAAATCAGATGCTTTCATTGTTCTAATTAGGAATTGCTGAAATCTGTGCAAGCCTGCAATGTTTCAATACAAGTTTTGTCAAATACAGCAGTGCAACCCCACTTGTTTCATTTTTCAAACACACACTATCAAGAGCAAGCTGCTTGGAGACTGAATTATCACATGCAATTTCACTGATAAAAATCAACCTCTTAAAGCTTCTATAGTTCTGGGTGTTTTGGATGCACAGAGGCCTCTCCAGGCAGCTTTTTCTCCTGTTATCTCACTTTCCCACATCTACTAGTTCTCATCGGGCAGTATCATTTTCATCATGCAAGCAGACCTTTTTCTCTCTAAAGAAACATCTGTATTCACCAGTGGGTGAATGTAAAGCAAAACAATGTAAAGCAGCCTGGCATCCGTTCCCGTAGGCAGACCTTTTCTGTCATCCTTGAATGTCTCAAAATTAGTAATAAGCACAGAAATTCAAATGGTTGTATTTTTTATGGAATATGACTGATTTATATTTTTAAAATTGGAACTGTAAAGGTTATTAACCAGAAATATATAAGAATGAAGTAATCACATCAAAAAGTTTCACATTCATATACAGTAACTATATAATGACACCACTGCCTTACTCCTGAATAAAGATCATGGATTTCTAATTGCACACTTTCATTTCTCCTGTTGCATATTGATTGATCTCTGTCACTCCTTTCTCTTGCACATGGATCTTTGGGTCCCTTTTTTTGATTTGATTTCTTTGATATTTGGGGGTCAGATAACCCTAACATACTGGCCCTGAATCTCCTCTCACACAACCAGTTTTACATTAGTATAAATGTGTTATTTTCATTGGTATTATTCCTGATTTTCATTAGTGCAAGAGAGAAGAATCAGGACCATTGCATGGCCATCTAATTGCTGATTGATAAATGGAGACATCAGAAGCACGTTCATCGGGATGTTTCACCAATGTGTTAAGAAGTTCCCCAAATTCATCTAAAGTGAGTTCTAGGGATGGTATTCTTCCAAGTTGCCCACTAAATCACATGAAAAGATATTAAGAAATATGGGGATGACTGAGCCCCTTTGAAATTACTAAAGAAATTACAAAATCCTCCAAAATTTCAGAACACTGAATGGTTTTGTCACTTAGTACAGCAGAATACTAATGTTTTGTCCACTCCCATCCACACTGTCCTGAAGCCTTTTGAGCTATGATTAGTGCAATCTCAACTAACATCTTAGTTCTACCTTTTAATGGAACAAGTACATTCAACATGGCTAAGATTTCTGGTCTGTTGGAGGAAAACTCATAACAAGATTTAACTCCAGCATATTCAATGCCATCAGTCAAGCAGCACAACTATTATTGTGGGAGAGTTCAGCTTCAGTATAGGCTTAGCAATATGCTCGGCAAATGATCTGCATAGTTCCCCACTAAAAAATATTACAAGGAAATACTGTAATATCTCACAGTTTGTGCTATGGGAACCTAGAAGTTTTGTTGATGCAGCTGTACAGTGGGCCTGATTCTACTCATACCAGTTTTATCCTGGTATAACACCACTGATTTAAATGGAATTACTCATGATTGACACCCGGTACATGACTGCAGGATAGAACCTTTGTCTTTTGGTATCTCCTTAGCTCATCAGTAGCAAAATATAGGATACTGTAAATTCTGTGGAGAAGTATTTTCAAACTTGGACACCTTACTTAAGTACCCAGTTCTATATTTGGATGCTCAAATCAACTACCAGGTGTCCAGATACCTATTTTAGGGAGCTATGTTCCTGTTTCAGTGTGAAAATGTGAAACCAAGTGGCCTAATTTAGGCTGATAATTGGGCTTTGTGCATTTCTTTTTTCTTAAATGAGAACAGCACTTAATAGAGAAAGAATCAGGACACCATCCAATGCTCCTACTCTCCACCATCGTTCTTCCCACATCAAAGTTATTCTACATTCAATCTTCTCTTGCAGCTCTTTCACATGTTTCTCTTCATTTTGGAAAGACTTCCAGGGTGTTGGTTGTTTACTAATAATTAAAACTGTGTGAGTCCATTGGCTTATAGTAGTATTAATGTTTCTCATGTGCAGTGTAGAAGGGTTTTTAAAAACAGTTTAGTTGTACTTTATTTTCAGGATAGTTGCTATATTTCTTGTCTTGGTTTATCCAGGCAAATATGTAGATCAATAGTGCTTAGAATTCATTGAGACAAACAGAAATAACCTCCTAATTCTAATTAAAACACTAAGGACATGGATTTATTACATTTGGACAACATCCAAAAGATTGGGTCTAGCTTCCTCTACCAACCAGGACAAAGCTAGTTGGCTGCTGAGGCTGCGGATGGAAAAGTTTAAGCCAAGGAGAAAAAAATATTGAGACCCAAAAGAAAATATTTTAAAATTTTCCCCTTCTAGAGTGATTGATTTGCTATCTTAGCTAAAATATTATTTATACACCGTGCCAAAAGCACTCTGTTTGATCAGCTCTATCCAATCCAGAGCTCTAGTTTTAGCCCAACATAAAATCTTTTCTCCAACTATGCCTCCAGCACTGGTGGGCTGCAAAAGAGTGTCACAGAGCTGCTATTACAGCTCTCCACCACCTGGAAATTCTCCCCATATATGGGAATATATGGATATTTGGTGAGGTCTGCCTGCTTTATGGTCCCTTTGCACTGGTTGGAGTGGCACAAGGAGAACAGACAATTCCAGGTCTTTAGGGCTCCCAATGGGGGTAAGGCAAGGTTTGAGACAGAGTATTAGACTGAACCTTAGACTACACATGAGCACAAAGGAGTAAGAAGGAGCAAGGACCCCCCCCCCCTAAACCCTTATATATCTTGCCTAGACCTTGGGTCTGGACATGTAGACGTAAAGAAGTTTTGTGCCCCGGCTTATTCCCACTGCCCCAGGAGTGGGTGAGTAGAGGGGATCAAGAACTGGTGGAGCCTTAGGGCTTGTCTACACATGAAAGTTTAATCCAGAATAAGGTAGGGTGTGAATGTAAAGCAGATTGGCTATTTCTGATTAACTACATGTGGATGCTGTTAATCCTTCAAGTGTGGATTAAGCTAATTTGGAATAAGTGACGATTTATTATGGAATAGGAGTATCCACATATGGAGTTAATCAGAAATAATGGAACAGGAATTGCTATTCCAGGATAACTCCCTGTGCAGGCAAGCCCATCTCCTACACTTGCTGACCAACTCGGCTGAACCAGCAGAGAGTTGTTGTTACTTGCTGCCGTATTGCACAGTAGCAAATTTCTACCCTTCAAAGCAAGGAGCTACTTAGAGGCTGAGCCTAAACGCACAATCTAACCCTAAGTCTTAAGTTTGTTAGAGAGGAGTTATGTTCAATAGTGAGCTGTCTGGGTTAACAAAGAATATTCATGGAAAAAAACCCAACTAATCAAGAGTTTTGTCATGGAATTCATTCTCTATCTGCTCAGCAGAGTGGAATACACATTGGTTTTAAACCATCAGTTAAATATTATTAAATGCTGTTAAAAATGTGTAATTGTAAACTGACGGATATTTGTTTTTTCCTAATTTCCAATAACATTATAAGTGGGCATGCCAATCCTGCAGCACCCCCTGTGCACCAGATGTAGCTCTGCAGTACCCTGCCTCCATTTCCCCCTTCAAGGGGCTCCTTAAATAGGCTCCATACAGGCTTGGAAGAGCCCTGGAGGCGAGAGAAAATGCCAGAGCTAACCATGGACTTTTTTTTTGGTCTTGTTGGAAGAGACTTTAGTTTGGGACTCTGGGTTGTTTTAGGGTGACCACCTGTCCCATATTGGGTGGGACAGTCCTGAAATGCAGAGTTTAAGTCCTGGCCCTAGGCTGAATGACTCTGGTACAGCATTTGTCCCGGATTCCCTAGAGCATCACTCCATGACTGCCTGAGACTCAGGGGCGACACCAGCCTCTTCCCGATGGTGGTGGTGGGGGGGAGAGGCTCAGGTGGGCCTTAATCCCCCACTTTCCACAAGACCCCACACCCTGTTCCTCCTCTCCCCCTCAAGGCCCCATCCCCTGGGTAGGTCAGAAGCCAGAGCCAGGCAATAGTTAGAGCCACCCAGGGAACCCGGACTCACCTTTCCAACAGGGACGTTGGCACCCCATCCCCCCAGCCCCAGGGCCGTTGGAGGGTCTGGGGCGCTCCACCGTAGCCTGGGCTCCCTGGGTGGCTCTTACCACGGCTCAGCTCTGGCTTCCAGCCTGACCAGGGGGTGGGGCCTCAGGAGGAAGAGGAGTGGGGGGCTAGGAAGGGCCAGAGCAGCTTTTGTCTTTTGAAAATATGGTCACCCTAGGTTGTTGTAAACTGGCTCTGGTATTAAAATACCCCAAGGCAGGGGTATTGTTAACCAGAGATAGCCTCTTATTTTTTGAAGGTCCCTGAACAAGAGGAAAATCAGAGGTGGGGAGCTTGCAGGAACAACCCTGGCCAGAGGGGCTGCTCAGTAAGCAGCAGTTCTGTTACAAATTGGCATAGTCAGAGGATCCCAAACCCCCCTCCAACCAAGGAGGAGAGTTGATATAGAAGAGGTAACTGTAAGAAGAAATGGAGGAAATTATCTGCCTATTAGTAGAACAGCAGCAAAAGACTCAGATCTTTCTCCTGTTGCTTTTGCAAAGCCAACAAAAGCAGCAGGAGGTACAGCTGGTCACCCAGCAGCAGTGGCAGGAGTCCTAATGTCAGCAGCAGGAGCAGTTTCTGCAGCAACAGGGCAGATGGGCCCAGAATCTCTGGGAGGATTGGGACAGGGCAGGCCGAGCCTGGCACTGGCAAAGTTGGGCCTGGAAGATGTTGATGAGGCCTTTCTCTGCATCTTTGAGCAGGTTGCCTGGGATGACTCCTGGGTGCCAGGGTGATGCCATTTCTGACTTGAGAGGCTAAAACTGCTTATAGAAACTTGAGTGATGCAGTCGAGCTTGTACCGCGCATGGTTCATGGCTGAAGCATACTGGCATAAATTCCACACACAGCCATGTCCACGGGGAGCCGGACCCTATATAGCAACCCAGAGGTTGCAAGATCTAACTGCCCAGTGTCTGAATCCAGAGACAATCTTGTTGGGGGTAGTCATGCATCTAATTGTTTTAGAGCAATTTCAACCACTTGTAAGTTTCAGCTGGAGTGGTGCTCTCCAATAGAACTTACACTGGTGTGGACAAAGTTCCAAAAGGGGAGGGTGTGTAACAAGGTGAGGTTCATAGTAAGAAGCAGTCCTGTTACAGGAGCTAATACTGTTTTTGATTCAGTCTCATCTACCTCTGCCAAGTATTCCCATTCCTTCCTTTGCACATACTTCTGACATATCCTGCCACCA
Source organism: Trachemys scripta elegans (assembly GCF_013100865.1). Taxonomy (NCBI): domain Eukaryota; kingdom Metazoa; phylum Chordata; order Testudines; family Emydidae; genus Trachemys; species Trachemys scripta. Next base: position 111,605,442 of record NC_048300.1, read on the forward strand.
AACCCATTTTATGAGCTGGGAATGAGCTGTAGGGGGGCAGGTCACACTGAGAAATCATTATAAGAATGGAGAAGTAGCATGGAACCCAGAACAGCTCTGATCAGGCTGCTGGCCATGAAGACATGGATAGGAACATACCATAAGAACATAAGAATGTAAGAACAGGCATACTGGGTCAGACCAAAGGTCCATCTAGCTCGTTATCCTATTAGGTTCCCCAGAGGGAATGAATAGAGCAGGTAATCATCAAGTGATCCATCCCCTGTCGCCCATTCCCAGCTTCTGGCAAACAGAGGCTAGGGACACAGTTATACCTACCCTATAAATTCTGAAAAGTATAACTATCTTCTTCAGGTTGCTCTATAAAAGCTTCATTTTATTTTTTAAATCAACAAGGCAATAGTTGTTAGGATATGTTAAATGACTCTGACAAACTTTAGTCCATAAAAAGTTTATTCTTGTCCTTGGAGGTGTTGAAGTTTAGCACAGTGCCTAAGGCTATATTGAGACTTGATATATCAAACTCATTTCACTTTACATGCAGTAATTAATTTAACAGTAAATGAACCTGCTCTTTCTTTGTTTGGTGCTATACTATGTCACTTAGTAATGATCACAGCTTTAGTTTTATTAAAAGTAATTTGATTTATCTACTATTTGAGTCTTCGCTCTTATCTGACTACGGATTTAAGATATAAGCATATTTTAGACGGCAGTGTGAAATAAGGAGGACGTGTATTGGCTGCTTCCTGCATTTGTGTGCTTTTCTGGTTACATTTGGAAAAACATTTGAAATGTTTTCACAACAAATGAGATTCACAATTCCTCCTACACTGCAGGCACTGTTCACAAAGACTAAAGCATATGTTTGAAAAAAACAAAAAACAAAAGTTCATAGGAAACATAAATATGACCTCAAAGAAGCTGACATTAGCAAATTATAATCATCTTTTGAGTTGTGGCTAATGCATGACAACCCAAACAAATATTTATGGTCACTTTAATACTCTTTAACCTCCTGAGACTATGATAATTCATGGTCAGCTTAAAGCATGTAACACATGATGTTGCATACAATGTGTGTACATTTTCCATTAATTTTCAAAAGTACATATTAAGGAATGTAATTAACCCAGTGAGCCAGATCCTCTGCTGGTTTAAATGAGAACATGTCCACTGAAGCCAATGAAACAATTCCAGTTTGCACCAGCTGAGGAACTGGTGCAGAGAGCAAGATTCTGTCATCCTTCCACATATTGACTTGTTCAGTACTCTGTGCATAGTCACAGTGAAATCCAGGGGACTACTTTGGAGAATAAGGGATTACAAAATACAAGGGTGGCAGAATCTGCCCCATAATAAATAAAAGCAACCACTCTTTTGCAAGCCTAATATTCATCACCACATGAATACTGTAATCAGCTATATGACATGGAGAACTTAGTGTGTCACATAGAAGAAATAACAGACACAGCCAGGAAACTGATAGGTGTGGTATTAGATTACTAGAGACAGTTATGGACTGAGGTCATTGAATTACAATTAAATTAATTAAAACAAATAATTAAAAAATGTAAACTAAAATAAAAACTAATTTAAAAATGTAAACTAAAATAATATATTCGGATTGAGAACACATATTTAAATTTCATATACACATGCATTTTGATCTCAGGTATTATCTTGTAAAAGTAGCTCCCTCCCTTAAGCACAAATGCAAAGCAAATGCTTTTACAAGATGAATAGAAACTCATGGTGCCATTTATCAGAGATTAGAATCCGTTTTTCTCTCACACCCCTCCACTCCCTATTTCCATATATACTCCTGTAAGAAATTAATTCCTCAATCAACTATTCTTTAATGATGCAGTTCACGTGAATTGTCAGCTTCACTGGCAGAATGATGAGGGTTACATTGTAGATAGGTGAAAGGAGTATATTGTCTTGAATCATCTCATGACATTCATGTATTGATGCTCCCCTTCATCTGACAATGTTGTGAAGAGGGAAATCACCTTTCAGTTCTGATGTACACAGGCTTACTTCACAACAGTTATAATGCTGGGGATCCCACTCTTTCTCCACCCAGGAACCCTAAACCAAATCAACCTTTCTTGTCATGACTCCAATTTCATAATAGTTTATACTTGCATTTGCTGGGCTGTCAAAGACACTGGAGAGGAGAGTTTTCCACCACGCCAGGAAGTACTTTGTCCTCCCCCACAGGAAGACATCAGGGGAGAATGGAGGAGGAGCTGGAGTTGGGATGGAGATCCATGTGTCATGGTAGTGTTGCTCATAGGTTTGATAGGCATACAAATGTTGAACTTTTTGAGTTCCCGCATCAATGTTTTTATATATACTTTTTCTTTACTGAGGATGGTCTACAGTGTGCTTTTACATGTAGTTTGGTCATGTTAACACTGGGGTGTGGATTTAAAAAGAAATCCTCTTTGCAGCATAGTGTACATGTGATAAGAATAAGTTATGCCTTGTGTACTGGGTGGTATCCTGATGGGAAATGGGCTGGATTAACTGCTGCCACACACCTTAACAATGACCAAAATACCCAGTCTCAGTCTTGCTTCCCTTTATCATTCTGTCCAAAATTCTGGTTTAAAACCCATGTCTCCCCAAGTGGCTTTCTTCTTGGTAGCTTGCTTCACCCTCATGTCAGGAGAGGAAGAGAAACTTGCAGGTGCAGTACCAGGTGGGTTAACTCTTCAGTGAAGGTATACCTGGAGACACCAGGATAACTGTGAATTGGTAAAATGGAGCTGAATTTCACCTCACCTTCTCTCAGCCCTGATACCCCTGACATGTTCCCTACAATAGGATGGAAGAGGGGCAGGATGCGTAGGAACTGGCTTCACCCCAGCTGAGAGGCTACAAAGAATATCAACTGTTCAGATGGGGCAAGGTCCCAGCTCCTTTCTGCCACTCAGGTGTCACAAACAGGCCAGAAATGAGACAGAATGTGGCCCACAGTTTGGGGAATTTGTCTTAAAATGTTTTGTTCCACTTGTATTAATTCAACCTGAGTTGTATAATCACACTGCTCAGCCAGTGTTTTCTGTTTGCCAAGTTTTCATCTATGCTAGCTAAAACTCCACCCACCAAAACCTCTCTTCATTTTCCATCTCTGAATCCAAAGATGCTCCAGTTTCCTGTCAACACTAAAGTGAAACACAGTGATGAACTTTAATAAGCAGAGCTCGCCAGAGAGGCAGCTAGAATGGAGCTCTCTTTCTCTGTAGACTGAATCAGTGATTGAAATCTTTATTTAAGAAACTGACAGACAGTAGATTTACCATTCTAACTGTAGTGTCTGGAATCAGTGTCTTAAATTAAGTTTTCAACAGCTGATTTGGCCCTGGGAAATGCAAAATCTTGTTGAATTGTCTCTAGGGGCTTCTTATACTGCATTTTTGTTTGTTTGTGTTGAGTGCTTTCACAGAATTAGAGGAACTATGGTGTCAGAGATAGAAGATCGATGCTTTTATTACTTTGAATTGCAATGCTGGTATACGCAAAAAAATACCAGCTGGGGAAAAATCAAAGACATTTGACTTCATAGTGTTAAGAATATTGTAATACACTGGGACTTGTGAACTCTAGGATATACAGTTAATTTCCTTGTCAAGAAATAAATATTAAATATCTGATTTATTAAATATAGGCTTTGAAGAAAGATAAAAATAGATTATATATATATATATATACCCAATAAATCAAAGGTCATCTCTAGTAATTCATGACTATAATATCTATATAACTACTTTATTATGAAGTACTAGCAATAAAACACTTAAGGCCTGTGTTGTGTAAAACTCTTACTAATAAATTACTTACTAGAGTGACATTTTGTTTCCAGGGCACATATATTTTATACTGACCCCATCTATTTTTATCTTTCTGGTATGAAAGAATTAAAATAATTAAAACTTCCTTGAATTCCCAATACTGGACCAGCTCCTCTGATGGTATAAGTCAGTGGAGCTCTACTGACTTCAAAGGGAGTTTAAAGTGCACAAGGAATATAGCACTAATCCCCTTTTGCACTCACAACATTCCAGCTAAAAAGGTGAACTATATTGTATCATTTATTTTTAAGCATACATACCCATTAATATTAATTGATGGCACAATCAGGCCCTATGTGAGGAGGAAATCAAAACTGCATGGTTCAGCACTCAAAAGTCAGGAAATGCCAAACTTATGCTTGCACACACCATCTGTGCCTACCCTCTTGTGTCTACGCATTTCAACACTGTCTTTAATTACATGGTCATATACTATTTAAAAATAAAAATTATACATTTTTGCAACCTTAGCTACACGTCGCATCTTGTAATACTTTATCATTTATTAACACCCATGTAATTTTCACTGTTAAAGCAGTCCAATATGTCTTTTATACACTATCAACTTGATCTTGCAAGGATTTTCAAACCTTATGCATTGGGAATAGTTCAAACTTAACACAGTGCATAAAGGTAAGTCTGTGCCTAAATCCTTGCAGGACTGATGTGTTAGGCTTTTCATACAAGTTCTCTCTTTCTAAGGCCTGATCCTGCGAACACATAGTGTTTATTATCCTAAGTAGGACTAAGATTTTGTCACACATATTTTAGTAAAAGTCACGGACAGGTCATGGGCTTTCATGAATTTTTCTTTATTGCCCATGGTCTGTCTGTGACTTTTACTAAAAATATGTGTGACAAAATGGGGAGCAGTAGGGTTCCCACACCACCCACCATGGCTGGGCAGCTGTGGGGGCTCTGGCTTGGAGCAGCAGGGGCCCCCATCACCCATGGGGGCTCAGAGCTCCAGGGAGTTGCAGGGTTTCCCGCCGCCCGCAGCGGCCAGGAGCTGCAGGGTCCCCCTGCTGCCTGTGGCAGCTCAGAGTTCGAGGGGGTCCCTGCTGTCCCCGCTGTTCCCAGCTGCCATGGGCTGAAGTCATGGAGGTCTGTGGAAGTCATGGATTCTGTGACCTCTGTGACAAAATTATAGCCTTAATCATAAGTAGTTCCACTGGGAATTTCAAATTTTTATTTTGAAATGACATTACTTTCAAAGCTCCCTGAGGTGCTCAGAGTTCCAGCAGTCTGCCAGGGAGGGAGCTGGGCAGCTTGGGCACTCTGGAACCCCTCCACCTGGTGGGCTGATGGGAAGCTGTGGATCCTGGAAGCCCAGGCTTCCAAGGACCCATGACACTGGGAACTTGGCAGCTGGGGTCAAGGAACTGGAAGCCTGGGCTGCCAAGGGCCCAGAGCAGATTTCCAATATTAGGCAGGATTATGTTGTTAACCTGCCTGCTTTCCATTGGCATTTTGTCAAAATCATTCCTACAGAATGTTTTGATTTTCATGAATTGACATTTTCTGATGGAAAAAATGTTCCATCAGAAAATTTCTGACCAGCTCTACTGCTGACCTTTACTGTTTTGCTGTTTTCACAATCTCACTCTAAACAACCACATGATTTTTACTGGAATTATGGGAGAGGAAGACAACCAAGACATATTGTTATTAATAATGACAACTTACTGCGGGGACAAATTTATCATGACAGACTGGATTTAATTAACCATGGAAAAGCCAAGGAATCTAGTCTGACTTGCAGGTGACCATTTCTTACATAATTCTGAAAGTATGAATTTGCTTGTAGACCAAAAGCTACAGTTTGAGTAGAACTACTAGACAACATGGAAATTGAAAACATGTGGGAATTTTTCAGACAGTAGGTTGAGTGTCAATGTCAACTTGCCCCAGTTAAAAGATCAAGGTGAAACAAATCATGGGTCCTGGATTATAAGTGTCAACTAATTCAGACCTTCAGTCAAACTTCGTTAGCTGAAAATTTTACTAGCATGAAGGCAAACAACATGCTATGCATGAAATAAAGCTTTCAGATATGAGACAAGGAGAGATGTTGGAAAGAATGTAACCAAACTTGAAAGACCCATATGAATGGTTTTGTAAGGACATAAAAATGGACTAGGTAAGGGTTCAAGAATAGGGTGACAGAATATTTTTTTTCACCAGATCATGAAGTCAGTGGAAGTTGTAGATGATCAGCTTCTCCCAGGATTTGCATTGGTCTTGAAGTCACTTGGCAAAATATAATAACACCAATCGAAACCTTTACTCTGGAATCAGAAATGTCTTTGGCCAGAAATTAAAGAAATGACATGATCTTGGAGAGTGTATGTTTGGTATACCTTTTATTCAAAAGGTTAAAAAGACCCTCTCAGAGGTTGAAGGAATATTTTAATGTAATACTATTACCTCTATTTTAGAATCTTAAAACTAAATCTGTCTGCAAACGAAAGTGGCTGCATTTATATCTCGTTATTTTTGTTGGCAATTACTGATGTGAACATAGCTGCCATTTATATTTTAGTTTGTGAGAAAGGTAACAGCATGCTCATCCTTTAACTTTCTCTGGCTGAACCAAAGTCTCTCACTTTCCTACTTTCCCAGTCTCAGTTGATGTTCTTCATTCTTGCCTCATTCTAATTTCCAATTCAAACTGACCCCACATCTTAGTTTCCTGGTTCTTGTGCCATTCGACTTGTTGGTACCCTCTCCCAGCCAAACTCAAGTCTTTGCTTTATAGCCTTTCCTCCCAGCAGTAACTGTAAATAATTGCTCATGGTACATGCACACTTATACATAGATGCTACATCTCCATTCCTTTCATAGTCAAAGTACTTTAGAAATATCAACAATTAAGCCTCATAACATTTCTTTATCGGGTTATATATCTTTTATATTAAACTCTGAACTAAAATAGGGCATATCTTCCTGATATTGAGCAGATCATTGTTCATTACTTTTGTTTTATATGCAAGAGCTGTACTGAAGAGATTCTTTATAACAGTCTAAAACATTCTTTACTTACAGTGTTTGTTGGTACTAATAAACATTTTCATTGGCTCTCTAGTTATAAATTCAGTGAAACTGAGATTGTGATATTACTAATAAATGTTGAACCAAAGTAAATATCCATACTTCACATTTCCTATTAAAATCTAGTTATTACTTTCAGAGAGGATTATTATTCTGCTGATCCAGAAGAGACAGTTTGAATAAATATGGAAATGATCTGTAATAAGATAGACCTAAATCTGTGATAGATCCCAAACTAAAGATTGTAAACCTCTCACTCAGATGAGATGGGGCCTTTTATGAGTGGGTGATATTCAGTGGACATCTTTTATGGAGTTAGGTATGAAGATTAATTTGCTAAACTCTGATTTTTTCACTATTCACAGCAAAACTATGGAACGTGTGACTGTATGTAAATAAATAGGCTTCTCTTGTTAAAATCTGGCATGGTGTTCTGTAAATTACCGTGCTTGACCTATTTACCCACATATATAACATGACTGCAAATTCTGTGTGGTGTCTCCCATGTAATTAAGAATAAAAATCTCTGGGAGAAAGATATAAGGGTGGAATGCCAAAAGACAGGATGAGCTACCAACAAAGTCAGTGGAGACTGACCCTGCTCATTTGACAAGGCTATTAACCTCTTGGAACACTGACCCATATCAGATGGTCACATCCAGTAAATAAAACTCAGACTGTTGCCAGTGCTGTTATGTGTCATATCATTATAATATCTGTTTCTAGAAGGGATTTCAATTAGCAGAATTTATATGTTATAAAATTTAGTTCTAGAAGTGGTCTTGAATTAGGAAGAAAATATAACTGAAGTGAATGCAAACATTCCATGATACAACTGTCAGGAAAAGAGGATTATGGATGTAGTTCATTCAACAGAACTTAGGAAAAACAAGTCTGCAATAGGTTACCACTCAGTAGCCAAATACCACTAATGCCAGCTTAGGGTTTCCAGCAGCAAAAACTAAAACTCAGCTTTCACTCCTTATCAGACTGTTAATGTCTAACCTAATATTCATGAGCGAGACCTGATCCAAAAACCTACATCAGTTGAAAGACTCCTGTTGACTTCATAGCCCATTCAATACACACACACACATTTGTAAATTTCAGATTTCATATGTGATACCTGGTAGTAGTAACAGCCACTACAGTTATGTTGTACTTAGCTATAAATTAAGGTTAGGTTGGAACTCTCATCATAATTCTCTTTTCACTTGCTTATGACTTTCTGAAAGAAAATGCTTTATTTAGAACTGTATAAATCAGATATTTTTCTTTAAAATTTAATTCAAGCTATTCACAAGTAAACACCATCCCCACATAACCCTCAAATCTCCATGCCCTGTTCTTAATCTGCATGAAGCAAGAAAAGACAGGAACATATTCATTTTCCTTAAATGAAAACAAAAGGATTCTTCCAAAAGCATGCCTGCAAAATTTTCATTTGCTGCATCAGGGTTTTTACTAAAATAGATAAAAAAGGGTGAGCGGCAGGGAATCATGTAAAATTTAATCTTTTTACATGTTATTTATATATTTTTTTAAAATCCCAGACAAAAATCGCTCTCTACAATTGATTAATTTCTTAGATTAGAAACACATTTCCATTTCTCAGTGAAGATAATGAACTCCCTCTCAGTTTAATATTCCAGAAGAGTATAGACTTATCCAAAATGCTCATTAGCAAACTCCCAGATGTTAATATAATGTTCAAGGCATCACAATTAGATCAATAAAAACAGGAATATATTAATACTTGATAATGTCAAATTTTAAGGAAATCTCTTAAAAGTTAGAACCTTTTTTTCTTACCTTGGTTAATTTATTAATGTCTGAGGACATTAATAAATGCCTTGGATACAAAATTTCTCCTGTTTGTATAAATGACCTTCCAGCCTGATTTAAAAAAGAAAGCTTTATTAAAGTATGAGCATATCCCACTGACTATCCTAATGTACACACATCATTGATAACAGCAGAAGTAGAAGAACCAGACATCTCAAAGTCAAAATCATTGACAAAGATGAATTAAACTTGTTCAAATATATCTAATAGTCACAATGGGGTCTTTGCCCTCCAACCCTTAATTCAACAGCAATATATAAATACTGCACATACAATATTTATTTTAAAAAGGCCAGTTCCTCTTGTAAAATTCTCTCTACCCAGAAAACTGCATTTCTTTTTAATTTTCTGCTTTTATTTTTAATTAATCCAGACTCTTGAATTTTCTTTGATAACCGTTCTGCAGTTGGTCCAATGAACACTTTAATTTTCTAATCTCTTGCCAAATCCCATTGATCTTCTATTCATTCTCATAACTAAATTACAACTAGGCATTATGGTAATTTCAGTAAGGGCTAGCTTATGCTGTAGGAAGCAGCCTTGTGTAAGGGTGGGTTCATGACTGAACCATCCAAGGAAGAAATTGTGACTCACCTGTAGCAGATTACTACCCTCTCTAAAATGGCTCAATTGCCTGTCCAGTGTTGGAAGGTGAGGATCAGAACCAAATCTGTGCCCATTCCTCACCATCCCCACCCATCTATAGAAGTGGAAGTAATGGGCATGCAGCTCCTGCTTTCCTCTCCCCACACCTGCAGTGGAGATGTGGGAGCCACAGAGGGAAACAAAGGGGTCTTATTCTTTCAAAAACCTCCTGTGCAGCCACAGTGGTTTGTCCACCATTGAGCCTTAAATTAGTAAACTTCATCCTTCCTTGGCCTGGCCTGAGGAAGAGGGCTTGATCTCAGAATACAAACTCATATCCTGGGAATCCTCATTCACTCTGTCCAAAATTCTAGATGGAATAATTGATCCAGCACCTTTTGCCAATGGGGTAACTCTAGGGATTTTGTATTTCAATAAGCCACAATGGAGAGATAGAGAAAGAGAGAGAGAGAATTATAAAAGAGTAGGACTGGAAGGGTCCTCAAGCGGTCATCTAGTTCAGTCCCCTGCACTCAAGGAAGAAGTAAGTAATACCTAGACTGTTCCTGATAGGTTTGTCTAAAGTGTTCTTAAAAACCTTCAAGGACAGAGATTCTACAACCTCCCTAGCCAATTTGTTTCAGTTTTTAACTACCCTTACAGTTACAAAGTTTTTCTTAATGTTCAGTCTAAACCTCCCTTGCTGCAATTTTATCCGAAAGCTTCTTGTTCTATCCTCAGAGGTTAACAAGAACATTTTTCACCCGCCTCCTTGTAACAATCTTTTATGTACTTGAAAATTGTTATCATGTCTCCCCTCAGTCTTCTCTTCTCCAGACTAAACAAACCAATTTTTTTCAATCTTTCCTCATAGGTCATGTTTTCTAGACCTTAAATCTTTTTTGTTGCTCTCCTCTGGACTTTTTCCAGTTTCTCCACATCTTTCGTAAAATGTGGCACCCAGAAGTGGACACAATTTTCTAGCTGATGACTTAGCATGGAGTACAGTGGAAGAATTACTTATGTCTTGCTTACAACAGTCCTGCTAAAAGCATTTGCTTTTTTTTGCAACAGTGTTACTTGATTCATATTTAGCTTGTGATCTACTATAATCCCAGATCCCTTTCTGCAGTACTCTTTCCTAGGCAGTCATTTCCCATTTTGCATGTGTGCAATTAATTGTTCCTTCCTAAGTGGAGTACTTTGCATTTGTCCTTACTGAATTTCATCCTGTTTATGTCAGACCATTTCTCCAGTTTGTCCAGATCATTTTGAATTTTAATCCTATCCTCAAAAGCACTTACAATCCCACCCACTTTGGTATCGTCTGCAAACATTATAAGGGTAGTCTCTTAAAGTATGATCATCTCCTACTGACAACAGCAGCAATACAAGAACCAGACATCTCAAAGTCAAAAATTAAACTCAGACACACACTGAGATGAACCTATAGCTCAGTGAAGATACGAAAAGAATGGTGGCATTCTGGAAGTGTTGCTAAATCTATGTAAGCTTTGCTGCTGCTTTGCCTGTTTTTATTCATCCTTGCTAAAACAACAGCATATAGGCATTACTGGACCAAATACTGTGTAAAGAAAGTAAATAAGGAAGTGTTATTTACTCCTTCTCATAACACAAGAACTAGGGGTCCCAAATGAAATTAATAGGCAGCAGGTTTAAAACAAACAAAAGGAAATATTTCTTCACATAACATACAGTCAACCTGTGGAATCCCTTGCCAGAGGATGTTGTGAAGGCCAAAACTATAACAGCATTCAAAAAAAGAACTAGATAAGTTCATGGATGATAGGTCTATCAATGGCTATTAGCCAGGATGGGCAGGGATGGTGCCCCTAGTTTCTGTTTGCCAGAAGCTGGGAATGGGCAACAGGGGATGGATCACTTGATCCTGTTCTGTTCATTCCCTCTGGGGCACCTGGCATTGGTCGCTGTTGGAAGACAGGATACTGGATTAGGCGGACCTTTGGTCTGACCCAGCATGGCTGTTCTTATGTTAAGTCTGTGTCTAATCATTTCTCTCCAAACACGGAAATTACCCACTCTTTGAGCCCACATCTTTCCTGACTGATAGAAAACCAGTATTATGGGCTGGTAGCACTGCCTGTTATCAGGGTTGCCTGACATCCTGTTTTCAGTTGCTTAGACCTTTGCCAAACTTCAACCATTCAGATTGAAATTTTCCACATGGAGGGTCTGCCTCACACTGAACATTTTTGGAAAATTTCAGCTAAAATGGTTCAGCCATTTTCAAGAATAAAGCCAGGAAACTATATGCTTTGCCGTGTTGTAGCCATATTGGTCCCAAGATATTAGAGAGGCAAGGTGGCTGAAGTAATGTATTTTTTTGCACCCACTTCGGTTGGTGAAAGAGACAAGCCTGCACAGGAAACTATACTGTTTTGCCCATGTTAAAAATTCTAATGGCCCTTTCTTTCAGAAGTTCTCTCACCTCCTTCTTTGGAACAGGGACTTGACATTTGGCAGGGTGGTGGCCCTTGTGTCATGGATGGAACCTTTGACATCCCTATGAAAATGCACCCAAATTTGGTCAAATTATAAACCTTTTAAAAATCCGTTCACACTTTCTTAGAAGAGATTTGCTAGGGAGTCATAGCTGAATTCCTCCAAGACTCCATCTGTACTGGTCATAATCCAGCCTAGTGTCAAGCAGAACATTTCCTGTAATTGTTTCCATGGACTTCTCTGGGTATATCGGGGCGGGGCACTGGAAGTAAGAGTAGGAAGCCTGTCACTCTTGGACTTTCAATGTCCCTGCCCCATGGCACACAGACAACAAAGAGGAGGAAGAAGCTGATTTGAAAGGGGAAGGGACAAACACTGAACCAGGAGACAGCAAGAACAGATTGGCTCAAGGAGCCTGGGAGAGGGGAACTGGGCCTGGAAGCTAGTAAGGATGAGGAAGAATGGGACTGAGCATTGTAGTGGGTGGGTGAGTGGGACTGGTTGGGCACTAGGAGCCAGGGAGAGACTGGGATTGATTGAACAAGAAGACTGGGATTGGGAAACAGGTGAGGGGAGACTGGAACCTGAAGTGGGGAGAAAAAGGAAGAATTGGTAGCCATTGGGTGGGGGTTTGAGATCAGATGAGGAGCCAAGGAGAGACTGGGACTGGCTGGGCAAGATGGCTGGGAAGCAGTGGAGCAAGAAGAAGGGGAGACAAATCTACAGGGGAACCAGAATGAAGAGGAGAACTGGCACTGGTAAGGCAAAGACTGGCACAAGCAGCCAGGGAGCGGACAGTGTTGGTGGTGGGAGATTGAGATTGGATGAGGACCCTGCAGAGGAAGATTGGGATTGGGAGCCAGTAAGGACAGGCAACATGGGTGGGAGAAACAGATGGATGAGGAACGGGAGACAGAAATTAGGAATGGCTGGGCAAGGAGACTGGGTTGTGGGGAGGCTACGACTGGGATGGAGACTCCAGAGGGAGAGGCTAGGACTGGTTTGGCAAGGAGACTGCAACTGGGATGAGAAGCCTGAGGACTGGAGACTGTGTAACTGGTTAGGTGAGGAGAATGGGACTAAGATGATGAGCCTGGGGTGGGGAAGAAACAGGACTGGCACAAGGAGGGGTTGGAGGGGAAAGGGAATGACAAGCTGGTTGGCATATCATCAATCCTGAGGAAAATAACAGAAAAAGTGATATTGTATTCAATCAACAAAGAACGATGATAGAATTTGCCGATGACACGTAAATGGTGGAATGGTAAATAATAAGGTGCACAGAGCAGTTATACAGAGTATTTCAAATTGCATGGTAAGCTGGGCTTTTTCCAACAAAATGTGTTTTAATACCAACAAATACAAGGCCATATATTTACGAACAAAGAATGCAGGCCATACCTACAGAATGGGGGCTGTGTCCTGGAAAGCAGTGACTCTAAAAAGGGGATTTAGGGATGATAGTGGACAAACAACTGAACATGACCTCTCAGTGCAATGCTGTGGCAAAAAGGGCTAATGTGATTCTCGGATGTACAAACAGGGGAGTAGTGAGTAGGAGTTGGAATGTGTTTTCACTTCTGTATATGGCACTGGTGGGATCGATACTGGAATACTGTGTACAGTTCTGGTGTCCACATTTTAAAAATGTTGAAAAATTGGAAAGGGTGCAGAAAAGAGCCACAAAAATGATTCAAAGGCTGGGGAAAATGCCTTACAGTGAGAGACACAAAGAGCTCAATCTGTTTAGTTTACCAAAAAGAAGACTAAGAGGTAACTTGATTAAAATGTATAAATATCTTCATGAGGAGAAAAGACACTTATTAAAGGGCTCTTTAAGCTACTGGAGAAAAGCATAAGAAGAACCAATGGCTGGAAGCTGAAGCCAGACAAATTCAAATTATAAATTTGAATTTAATAGTGAGGGAGTGAGAGTGATTAAACATTGGAACAAACTCCAAGGGAACTTCATATCAAGACTGGATATCTTTCTGAAACATATGCTTTAGCTGAACACAAGTTATTAGTCAACACAAGAGTTACTAAGTTCAATACAGGGGTGAATGACAAACATAATGGCCTCTAATATACTGGAGGTTAGACTAGATGATCCAATTGTCCCATTTGGCCTAAAACTCTATGAAAAAAAACACTTAAATCAAACCTTTCACAGGTGATCACTAACTGTGTATTCCTCATTTTCTGGGCGCCCAATCTGAGACCCTGGGTTCTGATTTGCAGAAGTGCTGAACACTCACAGCTGTAACAAAAATCTTGGGATCTGTGCCCTGAAAATCAGGTGCTCGGTGTCTCATATTGGGCATCCAAAATTACTGGATACTTTTGACCTTAATTATTCTATGCCTTAGCTCCCTATCTGTAAAATGGGGATAGCAACACCCACTCACCTCGCAGGATTGTTGTGAAAATAAAGCTTTTGTGATGCACTCAGATACTGGAGTGATGAGTGTCATAGAAAAGTCCATGAAGAAATGAATAGTTCTGACTTCAGAGCAGGGTTTGAAAAATATGCAGTAAATAAGGCGTGGGGCAACACTATGTGATCACTATCTATCTTGTGCACTGACTTGGGCAGGGGTCCTGCGTAAAAATAACATAATTAAAGACTGTACCATAATACAGATGAACAAGTGTGTTGCATTATGGTTGCACAGGCAACCTTAATTATGGCATTCCCTAATTTTTGAGTGCAAGGCTTTTCAACCTTTATAATGTTCTTTTAATGCACCTGTTTGCGTTTAATATAACGTTTGCATACTCTGTATAAGCTTCGTTGATTGGCTGCCCACAGCTGATGCATACTTGTGGTGATAATACTCACACTACACATGTTCTCACAGCAAACATATTCATATAGATGAATTAAATTTTTCTTATCTCTTAAAATGCAACGACTCCAAACTTGCCTTCTCTGGTGCGCCAAGATCATAAAATTCATTGTTACTATGGCTATAATTCCCAAACATCTTTTGATCCCTCTATCAGGTTATTTCTAATTTTCTTTCACAGGATTTAAACTAGATTTTTCTGGCTTTGAGAGGCTGTGCTCATTTATTTTTATTCAGTAAAAACTCCTCCAAGCTTTTGAGCCAGTTATTTCATTAGAAACTAATACATTTGACTTGACCATACACAGTGCTAAAAGGCTTAGAGTGCTATGACCCAGCCTAGCTTGCCATGTCATCTAAACCCTTAGCTTTATTTGTAAAGGCTGTTAATGCCACATCAATATTCAGCTCAGAATTTAATGTAATAGTTATTTCTTGGAGCACAATTCTATGAAACATGCAAAATTAATCAGCGATCATGTAACTCACAGCAGAAACGGGGAAGAACTTTTTCTTGTTGTTGAACATTATTCAGAAAACAGGAGGTGGTAAGTAAGGCACAAAATCAATTCTTTTAATTCTGTCCATCCTTTCAAATTTCTCAGAGTTTATGCTTTTTAGAGAGAATGATTCAGTGCAAAGGGGCTGAGACGGTATGAGCTAAAGAAGCTTTGTTATGCAATTAGTTAATACTTTTGGTGATTCACTCATATAGCATTAGTGTGTTTGATGTCACTGTGCTTCTTTCAGTTGTAATGTACTTTGTCCTAATGCTGTTCAGAGGCTGTGTTAGCTCAAAAGCTTGTCTCTTTCATAAACAGAATTTGGTCCAATAAAGATATCTCCCCCACCTCGTCTTTCTAATACAATACTATGGCAGTTCAACTTCTTCTTTTTGTTTAAAGGATCTTTCTTAGAGCACTAGCCTTTAAGCATTTCATTTACCTTATAGAAGCTCATAGTAGTCAGAATGCTGCAAACACTTATGCACAGGCTTAATGTTAAACATGTGAATAGCCTCACTGAAGTCAACGGGAATCCTCATATGTTTAAAGTTAAGTGTAACCCAGTCCACAGAGGATGTGAATCTGTTATAGTTCTCAGCTAGAGAGCTTTAGCTCCAGTTGTAGCATCTTATGCTTTTAGCTCTGGAGGTCCCCAGTTCAAGTTTTGGTGTGTTGACCAACACATAAGCGGGGGCTCTTCTGGGATTTGAGCTTCCATGGGTTTTAGATTCTTGGGACAAGTTTCCTTTGATCAGCGGAAGTATGTAACCCACTGGTGAGTGTGTTATAAGTCCCCTTCTGAGCCTGATCTGCAGAGGATACAAGTCTGGTACAGTCCCACCTAAAGAATTGAAGGTTGAAGGTCTAAAAACAGAACAAAAAAACTAAATTAGCACAAACCAAAAGGACTTGTAAGTAATACATGGACTGTGCTATGATCATGCTGGTAAACAAGAACAGTGTAGAATCATAAATAAATGAATAAAAATTGGTGTGTTAGAAATTAGGCCTAATTAGTAAACAAAATAATAAAGAAAGGGGCTATTTTAGCCAACTCTCCCTTTTGGGGTTCTTAAAAACACCCGCCTTAAACAAATTAGCAGTGGGGAAAAGCTGACTCCTGCAATGCTGGCTGGCTGAAAGAGGAGAGAAGGGGAAGGAAAAAGCTTCAGCATCATAGCTGCCCACAACCACACCGGAGCACCCACATTGTCTACAGGGATCCTGGTCCTTTATCATCCAAATCCTGTAAGATGTCCTGATCAGACAGTGCCAAAGAGAGGGAGCCAGATGACATCACTACCTTCACCAGTTCCAATTAAACCCTGAATATCACCTCAGATGTGAGACTTTGTCACACCTCTCCTCCTGTGTTCTTTTCCTTCCCAACCTCATTTCTTCTCTTTCATATCCTTCTTCCTTCTGTCTCACTTAGCCAGCCAAGACTGCATATTTTGCAACACTGCAGTAAGCCTGTGACCAGAAGACCAGAAAGAGGCAGCTAAATGTAATGCCCTAAAAGCCCGATGCTCATACAAATTTGCCAGGTTTTGAAGTGGCTGATAAGTCTGTGTGCTGGAGCTGTGTTTTTTCATCAGAGGGGTTGCAAGTGAAATTAAACACCAGTGACAGAAGCTGCATTTTCTATTTTTGCTTTTCTTTTATCTTCCCTTTTGTGTGTGTCTTCTAGGAAACAGGATTGGACTTTAACAACAATAGCAACAAAAACAGCTCTAGCCCATTTCAACTAACTTCTCTTTCCTGCAAAGGACAGCTATTACCATCTTTAATACCATCTAAAATACTGTCAGACAAGGACTTATTTTTCCTTTCTAAAGATTTTCTCCAGCAAAAGGACACATAGGATATGGTTTAAAATGAAAGCCTTATTTAAAACTTTACATATCAAATGCTTTAACCATTTTTGTTCCCCCTTCTTTTCTGTATCTTTTATAAACGCTTAAAATATTGATGATGATGTGATTGCCATGGTACTAAGCAGGCTGAGATTTCTGTATACCAAACACTTGTTTTAAGCTGTTTAATGTTGGACAATGGCTGGGTTATGTTTGACTCTTTAGACCCAGATGCTCCATCTAAATCAGGGATCAGCAATCTTTGGCATGCGGCCCATCAGGGAAATCCGCTGATGGGCTGGGCCGGTTTCTTTACCTGCAGCGTCCGCAGTTTTGGCCAATCGCATATTCCTCAACCCGCGCCACTTCCCGCAGCCCCCATTAGCCTTGAATGGCAAACCAAAGCCAGTGGGAGCTGCAATTGACTGAACCTGCGGACACTGCAGGTAAACAAACCATCCCGGCCCGCCAGCGGATTTCCCTGATGGGCCGCATGCCAAAAGTTGCCGATCCCTGATCTAAATTAATATAACAGGCCCTAATGGATAATGCCCTGTCATCCATTCCCTTTCTCTTATACCAACAGAGCTTCATTTCAGGCATGTAGTGAGGTAGACTGGCCCTCCCCAGACACAGACGAAGAGGGTGGCTCCACCCCCTCATGGGTGGAGCTCTACCCCGTAGCTCTGCCCCTAGATGCTAATGAGCGGGACTAGGAGTATAAAGGTGGGACCCAGAAGCTCAGTGGGTGGCCAGCCAGTGGAGGGGACAGACGCTGCCCCTGAGCTCTCACACTGGGAGACAGCAGCAGGCCTGCAGAGTGCAGACAATTGTCCCGGACTTCCTGGACCCTGGACTGACCTGACCCTGGGGGAAACAGACGACTGGGCTGGACCACCCGGACTCCTGGACGACCTGACCCCACAGAAGACAGACGGCTGTCCCAGACCACTGTCTGGCCCAACCCTGGCAGAGCTTCTACTGGCTACTGAGGCCCCCGCAGATCACCTTACCTCAATGGACCAGCAGGTACCTTTGGAGGGGAAGTGTGGAAGTGGCCCAGAGGTAGTAGACCCCCGTCTGGCTGCAACGCTGGCAGAGGGTGAGTCAGTGTGTTGCGGCTTGGATCTCTGCTGACCCAGTGACAGACCCCTCCACCACCCTTAGGGCCCTGGGTCAGGACGCAGTGGAGTGGGAGAGCTTGCATCACCCCTGCCACCCAAGCAGTGGGTGACAGTCTTCCCCTCCCTCAGGCTAGCAGAAAGAAAGCCTGAGGTAAATGACTTTGGGTACGGGCCCAAGCTGAGAGACTTCCTGCCTGGGCTTGTTAACTATTTGCAGTCCCACCTGAGTACAGGCGGAGCTGAGACACTTTGTTTACTGCCCCTCTCCGAACCAGAGTCTAGCCTAATTGACTATTTGCAGCACTTGGGTGCAGGCTTGAGCCAAAGTACTGCAGCTCACCCTGAGCAAGGGGCTAGACTACAGGCTCTAGCTCGCCACTGCAGCGAGAAGCTGGGTGAAGGACTGGACTGCCAGTTCCCCTGGAATGTGGGGAGACAATGGAGTTGGGGCAGAGCCAGAGGGCCATACCCTGAAGAGGATGCCATGGTCTGGGAGCGACATGGGGCCCCACAGACAGAGGAAACAGCAGAGCAGACAACGGGTGAGACGCCACCTGCAGAGGGTGCTCCAGAGCTAGACAGAGCTAATTCCCGGCACTACCAGCAGGAGGCGCTGGGGGGGGGGGAGCACAACCTGTTACAAGGCACCTCTGCTTGGCAGTATGTCAGAATACAAGGCAAAGGAAAATCAAGTCCTTGGACACATGGACATTGCAATGGTTGGTAGGTAGAGGTCCAGATTTTCAACTCTGCCATAACTGGCAACCTTGGAGGATGTTAATAGCCAAAGTATGTAAAAGCAGCAGTTAAATGTTATGTTTTTATGTGACTAATGTCTAGAGTAACTGGCAGACATATCAAGGTTTAGGCTACAAATGAATATTTATATATAACAAGGTTTTTGTTATTTTATGTCTTTAAAACATTAAAAGTATTGAAATATTTGTGTATTAAGAGGTTTAAAAATCATTAGAAATTTTGCTAACATAAATATTCTTTATCTTTCATGGGACTCCCTAGAGCTGCTCAACTAAAATTCTCATCTACCATTTTTAAACATCATGGATAAAGTTTTACAAAGCATCTGAATCAATTTTGAAAATTAGACTTAGCTCCCTAAGTCACAAAAGCTTTTTTGAAAATTTTCCCCTACATCTTTCAGGAGAGTCCCTTCTTGTCACTCCCTTGAAAGGTTGCCTCATACAGGTTTCACTAAGCTACTTTTTTTGTTTAAGGGCTGTAAGGTTTTATTTTTGTTTTGTAGCATTTTTAATGCAATACTAATGAGCAGGTCAACTGGCTGAAGATTTTTTGATTAGAGACCTGCCAGATCTGAAAACATGTAGGGCACATACCTAATTGCTCAGCTTCCACTCTCCTCAATGATTCATTTTCTGACTTCAGGATCGGCTTCTGCGTGATCAGTAATCACCAAATCCGTGGAAAGAAACATTGTTTCTGTGATTCATTTGGGTTTTTTTACATTTCTAATGATGACACAACAAGTGGAAAAGCCTTTTAAAACATTTATTGCAAACTGGATAACTCCTCTGCAGTTCCTAATTCTTGGTGAGAGTTCAGCAGATTGGTGTCTGCATAAAGCAGGTCATTTGAATTTTCCATAGACAATTTGAATATGGAGACAATACAGTACCACTACATCTTTATTAATAATCTAACTTGTCAAAACACTGCTCCTCCTTATAGATTCATAGATTCTAGGACTGGAAGGGACCTCGAGAGGTCATCGAGTCCAGTCCCCTGCCCTCATGGCAGGACCAAATACTGTCTAGACCATCCCGGATAGACATTTATCTAACCTACTCTTAAATATCTCCAGAGATGGAGATTCCACAACCTCCCTAGGCAGTTTATTCCAGTGTTTAACCACCCTGACAGTTAGGAACTTTTTCCTAATGTCCAACCTAGACCTCCCTTGCTGCAGTTTAAGCCCATTGCTTCTTGTTCTATCCTTAGAGGCTAAGGTGAACAAGTTTTCTCCCTCCTCCTCATAACAACCTTTAATATACTTGAAAACTGCTATCATGTCCACTCTCAGTCTTCTCTTTTCCAAACTAAACAAACCCAATTCTTTCAGCCTTCCTTCATAGGTCATGTTCTCAAGACCTTTTATCATTCTTGTTGCTCTTCTCTGGACCCTGTATACAGTTTGAGACATACTCATATATTTATTCAGTGAAGGGTATCGGAGTCTGAAACTCAAACAATGCAGTTAATTCACATATATGGCCAAATCCTGCAAGTAGTTTATCTCAGGTACTTGTATGGCTCCTAGTAACATAGCATTTGATAGCTTCACGATGATTTATGAATTAGTGTATTTATCCTAACAATACATGTATGAGGTAGGGACATCATCTTATCCCCATGTGATGATTAAGGGAATCTATGTACAATTTACGAATTCCATTTTGATTTTATGAACTGTCTGGATCATAATGACAGTCTTTATTGTGTTCTAGCTTCATACTCATTGTGCTAAGAAGACAGGGGAAGCACACCTGCATATCTGGATTAGATGAATAGACTATTAAGATTCACTGACATTTGAATAGATCTACCTGGGCAATACAACGGATATGCTAAAGAAGGTGACCTAACAAGAAAACTGGTTCTGGTAACTAAGGTGGGCTGGTAACTAAGAAACAGATCACCTGGTTAGGGTCTTTGATTACCTGGTTAGGGTCTTTGATAACAAAAGGAACTGTAAGTTTATAGATATAGATATCTATCTATATCTTTCTTTGGCACACTTCCTGAGAATAGCTTCTATCTATTATCCCTTAATAGACATTGGACCTTGTGGTCCAGGTGCCCTGACCCCTCAAGACAGCCAAGTTGCTTAAACACACCCTATCCTAGAGCAGCACTGTTCTGTATTTCACTGGTCATGAAGGGCACGGGGTGGAGGGAAGAGCAGGAGAAGACAAACAAAGATAGCACAGACAGACACAAATACTCTCTCTCCCCACAATTTGGAAGACAATCCATGTGCAGGAGGGACACCCTAGAGGACTCTGACCAAATCTCAAAGAAGATTCAAGATTGGTGATGAAACTGAGGCAAGGAATGGTACATAGATGTTTTATTGTTTTTTACCTAGATCTGTATATCTGTTGTGCTATCTAAAGCTAAGATTAATTGTGTTGAAACCCTTAGAAAAGCCTGTGTGTTATGTTCTTCAACCATCATAAGTCCCTGGAGAGGTAAACCATAACCCAGAATGCACTCCAGGGTACTGCTCTGGGAGAGGGTATGTTTAAGCTACTGGGTTGCCTTGAGGAGTAAGCACTGGTCCTGAGGGTCTAGGGCACCGGGACCACAAGGTCCAATGTCTATAAAGGAGTAAAAGCTAGAAGCTATGCTCAGGAAGTATACCAGCAAGGCCAAAAAAAGAGACAGTGATGGAACATACTCTGACACAAGAAACTCAACATACATTGTCCTGTGTATCAGGACCCAAACACAGCACCTTGATGAGTGTCCAAATGGGGAAGCTCAGTTATGGTTGTGAATTTTACACATGGGAAATGAGGCCGGAAATGCTAAGTGACATGCCAAAGGTCACACAAGGAAGTTTGTGTCAGAGTAAGGACCTCACTGGAGCGTATAGGCCCTGATTCTGCAAACACTCACAATATGCATGACTTTACACATTAGGAGTAGTCTCATTGATTTCAGTGGGACTACTAAAGCATAAAGTTAAGCATGTACATAAGTATTTGGAGAATCAAGCCTATATTTTGCCCTTGAAGGGATCAGTTGTCATAATTTTAAAGGTGGAAGAATTAATTGAGCTAGATGTCATTTTTTGTTGCAGGGTTGCAGGACACATTTCCCCTGATTTTCTTCTTTTGAAAAAAAACCCTTGCAATGTATTTAAAGGAAAATTACCATATTTAGCTATACAACCTTAGCAAAATACATATATCTGAAATAAGGGTAAAAAATTCTGCTCTCTAATATATGGACATAATTCTGATTTGACTTCCAATGAGATGTGAACACACACATCTATGGGGAGCATTTGGCTCAATGAATACAGATTAAAGATAATGTTTTTAAATTCTGTAACTGTTTTATTGTCTCCATAACTGTGAATGGTGGCAGTTGACTCACTACCAAGGCTGCCATTTTAGGGATATTTTGTAGCAGGAGCATCTTTCTGATCTTGTAGAGTAATATGGAGAGAATGCAAAACTCATTTGATAACATAGGAAAGAAAGGACTTCTACCACCATAAATTCTATCATTTAATATGAGTAAATGGCTAATTTAAAAATATTTTAGTCACCTTTTCATGAATGGAGAATTACAGTTTGAACGGAACTTTGTAATAGTTTTCACTGTTCCTGCTTTCCTTTGAATTCAAATGGGTTCTGCCTTCTCAAAGTCCTACTCCTATCACTCCCACACTGTAGATAACAGCATCCTGTTTAATTGCTAATTATTCTTTTTAATTCTATTTAGACAGTTTAATTATTTTGTTTAGTGATTTAATAACAAAGACATTCACCTCTTTATTTTTTCAAAGCACATTAAATTAATAGCTGAAGTGAGGTAAGTAGTGGCGGTAGTAAGTATTATTACCCCTTGTTATAGACGGGGAAACAGAGAGAAGTTATCGTGATTTGACATTGGCCACACAGAGGAACTGAGGAGTTCCTCTTTTCAGCATTGTGCTTAGTCCAGTAGACCAAACTGCCTCCTGTTAGTATATAGGCTTGTTTGTCAGCCTGAGATAGAATTTTATGTTTGACCTTGTGATACTCTTATATCTTATACTAATACATGTGAACAAAGACACCATGTGTGTTGCTTCTCCCTAGCTAGATGGGTTTGTTAGTATAATGGGAACAGATAAAAGCAGCTTAAGTGTTACTGGAGCTTGCCTCAACCCGTCTCAAGGCAAGGTCAAGCAACCAGTTGGGAGGGGCAAAGGGGGATTGGGTGAAGGTATAAAACACTAAAAGGCCAAAGAAATACCTGTCCCTGACCGTAGCACAACCTCACTCCTCACCCCTCCCATGGGATACAAAAGAGGTGAGACGAAGACCTTAGACTCATGACCCGTAAAATGGAACATGACCATAAATTGTAAGGGGTGGGACTGTGGGTGTGCATTGCATATATACTTGGGCCTGCTAAGGAGGAGGAGATGGGAATGGGGACACAGGCAAGGCTCTGTGGCATCAAAGCTGGGAAGGGGAACACAGGGCAAGGCTCTGCAGCATTAGAGCTGGGAAGCGGAACACGGGGTAAACGCTCTGCAGCGTCAGAGCTGGGAAAGGAACACTGGGAAACAGACTCTGCCGGTGTGTAGAGCTTTTTGCGGATACAGACTAACACGGCTGCTACTCTGAAGCTATGGATATGCTTGCTTGGAACTAACCCCAATAAACATCCCATTGCCTGCACTATGGACTTCTGGTCTTCTGCTTTCTATCTGCGTGACAAGAACTAGGGGAGAGGATGATGAAGGGAAAGCCCTCTAATACCTCCCTGCTTTATTCTATTTAAGTAAGATGCAATGATTACAATTTGTTTTATATAACTAGAGGTTTCCTTTAAAAAGAACAAAGGAAAGCATGAATCTACATTCCCTATATTACAAAAATAACAAAACTGCACAAGGACCTGATCCAAAACACACTGAAGTCAACAGGAGTCTTTCCATGCATTTGAATGGATTTTGGATTAAGCCCTTTTGCATTTCCTTTATCATATAGCATGAATGCAATGCTTTTTAAACTTATAGTCTGCGCAAGAAGCAGTATCCTACATTTGAATGTTTTATATTTTCAGGTTACAGTGAAGAATGGGTTGATAGCAGTAAGTGTAACTATAACGCAACATTTCAAGTAGAATCATGGTCATTAACACAGTTCTTATATTTTCTGAAACTTTACCGCATCAAACCTACACAAAGGATCCTAAACCCATCGTCCTTAAAATCTACAGCATGACTACTGTACTTTCTCTAAGCTTTTACGAGTTATCCCTTTCTACTACAACTGTTGACATGTTTGACAACCCACTTTGTATTGTACCATGTTACCTTCAGAAAAAATATTATTCCTTTTAAACACTGTTGCCATAAATGTCTTCATACAGTATGTTTGAGACATCTTTTAATATCATTTCATTGGAAGTTCAAAAAAGGAATGTTCGATATACCAGGACTATTTTGTTTACATTCCATGCCACCAGGAAAATTACAGATGGCATTTCAGTTTAATATATTATCAAACTGCAGTTACATTATGAGTGTCAGATGTAAACACATAAGCATTTGGCCCAGAAGTTCATCTTCCAACCAAATAAACCACAAAGACTAATAATGCAGAGGAGCAAATTTACAGAGGAGTAAATTCTCAGCGTTTATGCGTGATAAATTATTGTATGTGAACAGTTGCTTGGAGCATGTGCTAATTCATACAGTTCAATGAAAATTCACCACTAAGTGTTATGACTCAATTCATCACGTATGTGTAATTTTAAGCACAAACTTTAGTATATTGTTGAATCACGGCCTAAATATAAGTGATGCAGGCAAAACACACAAATGCCTGAAAAGGCCAATTGCCAATTTGCCGTTCCCAGGGTTTGCAACTGCAGTTGCAAAATGATTAACTGGTCATGCAAAGGAAACACTAAGAAACTGCACACAAAATTACTCTTTTTACATTTTATATATACACACAGTTTTGAAATCTTATTAGTCTCTGCAGTACCCCAGGATCATGAATGTTCATGCTCACCAAATGATTGGTTAATCTGCCCTATTTGACGAGTAATTCTGCATGGAGACCTACCTATATGCCAAGATAGTACACCAGCCTTAATTTTTCTTTCTATCCTGTACATGGAATTCCACATAAATTAAAGCATTAGCGGGAATCTGATTATCTGTTATTTTATTATTTGTAAAGCTCTAGTGGAATACAAGACTAGACTTGGTCTGAAAATATTTACTTAGTAAAAATATCTCCATATTTGATGTGATTTATAGATGTTAGGGCTGGAAGGGGCATTTATGAACTTCTAATCTAAATTCCTGCATCTAGCCCAATAACTTGTGGTTGAACTAGAACAGCTCCTTGGGAAAGCTATCCAGTCTTGATTTAAAGATTCTATGTGACCACATCCCTTGTTAATCTGCTGCTATGGTTTATTAAGGTCACTGTTAAATGCGTATGTCTTATTTTCAGTTTTATCTTTGTTCACTTTAACTTCCAGGCCTTGGTTCTCCCCAGGCCAGATTAAAAGCCTTCTAGTATCAGATATCTTCTCCCTGTGTAGGTATTCAAATTCCACCCTTTAGTTCCTGATGGTGGCATGTGGAACTCTGTCCGACGCTTTGCACTGCATCAGTAACACGCCTCGCGTGAGCGATTAGTGGGAGGGACACAAAGGGGACACCAGCTAAAGGGGGGGCACGTGACCTCCCCACGTGACCGCCACATGACTTATCCCCACCCCCCATGTGACCCCCTCACATGACTCAATCCTGTGCTGCTCCCCACATGACCCCCCACGTGACTTGTCCCTGCCCCACCCAGAGCCTGGGTGACCCTGGGTTCTCCCCATCTCCTCCCTATCGCACATTACCAGGTGTGTGTGTGGGGAGAGGTGGGGGGGGGGCGCTCTGCTCCAGTTCTCCTGGCATGTGAAGCCACTAATGCTCTCTCCCAGGCAGCCTCTGGCCACACTGCCTGCAATAGCCATGTAAACAGTGATGGTTTTGTTTTGCATGGCCAGAGGAGGAGGCCAGAAGAAGAGAGGCTCTGGCCCTGCCCCATTCATCTCCCCGGCTGCTGGCCTTGCCCCCCACCCAGCATTTTGGGGAGGGTCATGTGACTGTTGTGCCCCTCCCCCCCCAGGTCATCATTGCCTGCTCTTGTGGTATCTTTCTGTTGATGACGTGAGCAGGATATTCCACCACCCACCTCATTAACTGATCTCTTCACAACACACTTTCTGGATCCATAGATAGTCTAGAGGAGAGTTGAGCGGATCTGTGCCTGACCCTTGTTTCAAGAGGTGCAATACTGCAGTTCCTATCAAGTGAGATTGAATGGGTTTGAGGCTCCCAATGTTCTGCCTTTGTAACTGGTGGTGAAAAACTGTTGGTATCGCTTGCCAAGCCTGCACTGAATGTTCTTAGCCAAAAGAGGGGAGAGTCAAAAAGCGGTGGTCTACAACGCTAATCTCAGCGTGTTTCACACCTTTTCCTCAGAAGGGCTATGTGATGACTGCCTTTGGAGTTGGAGACAAAGACAGAGGTCCACTGGGTCTGACCCTATGTCCCCATTATTATTATTTTCTCACTTATGCAAGAGAGTTTTTAATACAGAAAGAGAAGCAAGCCAATTGGAGTGTTATTCAGGAATGTGATGCAAAATTATATGATTGAGATTCCCAGCTCAACTGGTGGTGCCAAAAATAAAATTTTCAATGCAGACAACCTCGCCATGTCAAGGTTTTTTTAATTACTGATCTACTGCAACAGTCTACAAGTTATTTAATGGACATAAAAACAGAGTAAGCTTCACTTATTTAGATAACTGCATAATAAAACCTGTATTTAAATAATGCTAACTACATATTGCTGAGGATTTATCATAATATATTTTTAGTTCACTGTTTATAACCACCCCTTGAAAGTGTGATACTAAAATATACTTCCTCACACTTCTTTGTTTGCATGCATATTTGTTATTATGCATTTGCTCATGAATCCTGAGCTACTAAAATATTGAATTTTTCAGGAGTAATATGGATTTTGCAAGGAAATAAAAAGGTAAGTGGAATTTGGCCTCCAACAACCTTGATGGTGTCTCTAAATTTGGTACGTACCATACAGCAATAAAAATAAGAATATTAGGCTGACTCTGAAAACTCACTGTGCTGGGAACTTTTGTCTCAATATTTTGCAGCACACTTTCCATAGCACACAAAATATATTTCTTTTCAAACAGCACTGCCATGTTTTAATGTAGAGTCCCATACAGGTAGGCAACCTTTGCTGTCTTAGAGCCTGATCCAACTTAACTTTAATGGTCAGTGGACTGGGCCCTTAAAAGATTATACAGGTACAGTCACAGAAGGGAGTTACTGTGGTACAGTATGTGAATATTTGTTCAGATTTCCAAAAACATAAAGCTGATAGTTGAAATTAATGGAAATTGGGCATCCAGGTCACACAGGCAGTTTGAAAATCTCAGACGAAAGGCTTTTCCAAATGGCAGTGACCAAAATCACAGCATTCCTGCCCTATCACTGCTCACACTGGTGAAGCGGGAACAAGGAGCCCCAGAGCTTGACGTATGGAACATAGGGTTACCAGATTTTCAAAGTGAAAAATAAGGAGACCTGTGATAGGGTTGTGGAGCAGGGGAATGGTCTCACCTGAGGTTAGGATAGTTTTGGCAAGAAGAGAAAAGGGTGACCACCCTTCAGGGGTGAAAGTAAGGCGGTATGGGCTGGTATGGTGTACCGGTAAAAAGTAGCCGCCAGTATCAGCCCGTACCGCTGACTTTAAAGCACTGCCGCAGCAGCACTTTAATATCATTTCCCCTTTTGTGCCCCCCATCAGCGGCCCTGCTGGGTCCCTACTGTGCTACTCCTCCCTCTCCCATAGCAAATGTAACATGGAAGGCAGGGACTACCCCTTGAAACCAGTGTTCATTTCTAGTATAAGGCAGAAATGAGGAGCAGCTGTTCCCTGAGACTAATGCTGCTGTATTCTGAAAGATGGCAGCATTTGCAAATTACTGACATGAAAGTGCACTATCAGGACAAAACCTGCTGTAGTGGTACATACTATACAAACCTCTTAGTCAGAACTATGATGTGAGGTGCAATAAAATGCTTCATGGAACATTTGTATTTCAAGTGTGATGTAGCAATTATGTTTATGTGATCCAATGTTCCCTTAGTTCTCATTTTTAAAGTTTTGCCTTTTTCTTGCTCTGTTGTTTCAATGTGGTTGAATAAGTTCAGAGAATAAAGTGACTCTTTCCACACTACTTGCTGAGAAGACACTCAAGATGCTAGAACAGTGGTTCTCAACCAGGGGTACGTGTACCGCGGGGTACTCAGAGGTCTTCCAGGAGTTATATCGACTCATCTAGATATTTGCCTAGTTTTACAACAGGCTACAGAAAAAGCACTAGCAAAGTCAATACAAACTAAAGTTTCATACAGACAATGACTTGTTATACTGCTCTATATAGAATACACTGAAATGTAAGTACAATATTTATATTCCAATTCAATTATTTTATAATTATATGGCAATTGTGAGAAAGTAAACAATTTTTCAGTAATAGTGTGCTGTAACACTTTTGTATTTTATGTCTGATTTTGTAAGCAAGTAGTTTTTAAGTGAGATGAAACTTGGGGGTAAGCATGACAAATCAGACTCCTGAAAGGCATACAGTAGTCTGGAAAGGTTTAGAGCCACTGCCCTAGAACATGGTTTCCTTAGTCAGTATCTTTCAGGGATCATGATAAAACCAACAACATTTTCCTCTTCACAACCTAGCTGTAAAATATGTTGGTACTGGTATGTTAGAAACAGTTGAAAAGAGAAACAGAAATAAACTATTGTAATTATTAATATATTTTTGCTTATCCTTGACAGGTCTGAAATTTTCTGCTATCCTCACCACCAATAGCAATTTCAGTACTGTGTTTTATGATTAACTTCTTTAGTACAGATGCCTTTATAAATGTAACACTATATATTTCATTCTATGACAGTATTTTAGTAAGGGAAAAATAAATTATGAAAATCAAACAATTATTTGCAAAATATAGAGATGAAAGAAAAAAGCCTGCAGTAACAAAATAAAAGAATTACACCTGATAATTTTATATCTCAGAAAAAGGAAACTGTGCGCATTAAGAATCTCCCCTTACTTGTGAGAGATTTTCAGTAACAATAGAATAAGAATGAAGTTAATACACTGACTACCACAGAACATCTAAAAAAAGCTTTAATACTGGGGAAACATTACGTATATGAATATTACACAACATTATTGCATTTCACTTCAAAAAAGTTTGGGAAAAATATGTTGGGTTTCTGATATCATTTTACAATGATGAAAACATTGATAAAACCAGAGTAACTAGGATCCTAGGGTCTGGCTAAAATACACACAGTGCAAGTTGAGTAATAGGATGCAATGGTGGCATGAAATTCACCTTTACATGCTGAGATCCCTCCCTCAGGCTGCTGTGACTTACACTGGCTGCCAGTCAACTCCTGAACCACACCTCCTACAATGGCAGCATGGTGAGGATGGGGCAGCAAAAGAACCTCTCCTTCAGCAGGTGATCAGCTTGCATACCCTGAGGTGATCCCCTAGGGCTGAATATGCTCTCTGAATTATCAGAATGTGCCAGCGGCACAGTGCAAGCAGCTGTCCTGCACTGGAGGATCTAGGTTCTAAGTGTTTGGGAATACTACAGTCTTCACCAACAAAACCATCACTGTTTACATGGCTATTGCAATGCTTTTTTTTCTCTCCCTATCCTACTGCATAAAGAATGAATAAGTCTCTACTTTGTGCAAGGTTACAAAGTGTTTTCTATTTTCATGTAATAAATCACCATATTAATTAGTATTTCCCACCTCTTTTCTAATGGGATTGTATTCCATCCCCACTCTGATTTTTCTGGCTTTGGAAGACTCAGGAAAGCCAAAGTTCAAAAACGCTGCTCTGTACCTCAGTCACTATTCTGGTGACTTGGGAGTGTTGAGTAGAGCTGTGCGAATGACAGATTTTTCAGTTTGCTGGCAGTTAAAAAAAAATCAGTTCAGGTCAAACCAAATTTGAAAATTCCAACAAATGTTGGCAAATAAAACCAGTTTCAGGTCCAACATAATGTTTTGTTCAACCAAGACATTTTGTTTCTGGCATTTCTAAACGCCTAGAGTCACAAGATGTCAGCAAATGAGTAGGCTCTTAGAAGCTTTAGCCCAGGGGCACCGCTGGGATGCGGGAGACCCACATTCAATTTTCCTCCCTGCCTGATAATGGGGAAGGGATTTGCACGGGGGTCTCACATACTGCAGGAACATGCCCTAGTCACTGGACTGGGATATTCTGACGTGTGTTTTTTCTTAGTCGCTCCTGTTCAAGCTGGTCCACTGTGTATAAACAATCAATGGATCAAAGCTATAGCGAGAATGACTCTATTGCTTAGAAATAAGAGCATCTAGGTTGGAGCTGAGAGACCCAAGTTCATGTCTCTGCTTCAATGACTTCTTTAGCCATTTGTGAATGGTACCTCAGTGAAAAAAAAAAAGTTGGGGCTGAAATTATTCAGAAAACTCATAAATAATTTCCGTGTGTTGAAATATGCACTTTGGACAAATTTACTATTTGCCGGAAAAAAAATGTCCCACCTCCAGTGTTGATAGCAGTGGTTAAAATGAGACTGATCTTTCAGTCTGTACTGTGGGAAAAGTCCTACTGACTTCAATGGGAATTTTACTTGACTAAGCAGCTTAGTATCATACCCAGTAGGGGCAGACAAGAATCACAGTTAATGTAATAATGCAACAAAGTACATTGGGACTCAGCACAATATTATATAAACCTGGTTTTGTGGCCACAAGAAAATGGCCTCTGATGAGATTTCACTTGGTATTAACAGTATCCCTGTTTCATTGGTGTGCATTTGCAGGATGAAAAGCAAGAACTAATTTAACCTGTGCATGCAGGTTTGCCCTTATTAGAGGAAAAGCAAGTACAGTGTTATCCCATGACAGCTAACATAAAAATGCCTGACCTAAATCCTACTATATGGCTGCCCATCTTAGCCACTTACATGGAAGAATATACACTTTAATTTGAAAGTTGTGCAGGAAAAATGTGATGTACATTAACTTACTGGAAAACATGGGAGTTCGTGTTCAGTGAGTACTACCTGTCAGGGTTTCCATGCAATATGTGCATAGCTTGAGTGGGGCTCATTCATTTGAAATGGATTCCTCCTGCTCCCACCCAGGACTAATTGTACATGTCCTATCCTGTCCTTATAGAAATTGTTTCAAAATGCCTCATAGTCTGAATGAAATCCTTTAAATTTATAGAGAGAGGCCAAAAATCACATCAGCAAGCAGAAAATCAATGCACTAAAGCGGTTTGTATTAATATATGGAATCAGATCTTGCACACGGGTACATTCACATTTAATCATCTAAAGGATATATGATGCTCACAGCATCTTGATTGCTGATCAGACTGGTAGTGGTCTCTTTCTGGGATAAAAGAAGAAAGATTGCAAGGCTTCCCAATTTAAACTATCCTCAGCTATTATTGATTATTTACAAATAACTGTCTCACATTTTACCATAACTCATTTACAGGCCAAGCATCTGGCAGAAAACTTCTTCAAAGCAGGTTAATAGAATTCTGTGGTTCTTACAAAACATGACATTTTGTTGCAAAGGTAACTCATTTATTTGGCAGATTACAAAAGAAGAATATTTTTCAGGTGTTGAATTTAGTGGATTCTATCCCAGTGACATCTAAATGTGAAAACTAATTTTAAATTAAGCTATTTTCAGACAGATACAACAACAAAAACTGTAGCAGCCCTTCTTGATTACAGGATCACGTAAAAGCTTTTGAAACCATAAAATCCAAAATCATCTTTTCAATGCTTTTGTTCTCTTACTACAACAAAGGTCAAAATTGTTTAACCCAGCCCTTGAAATTAATTATTGTTTTTAACCAAATTCACCTTTTCTCGTTTTTACCATTTTTGCATTACAGAGGCACAATAATATTAAAAGAAATAGTTTGGTGGTTCCAGATGATTTTATATGCTCCTGTAATTTGAAGAAGTTGCTTCACTTTGAAAAAAAACATTGACAATAACACTGCATTTCTGTAGCACTTTTCATGCAAAGATAACAAAGCACATAGCAAACATTAATACTAAAGCTGGTGGGAGAAACTTAGAACCATATTCCACTGGAATATGCAGTTCTCTTAAAATTGAACGCTTCACAAAATCAGATCAAATTTACTGGAATCTCAGAGAAAAAAATGGGAGAAAAAAGTTTTGGTAATGGAATGTTTCAAATCAATTTTTCATTTTGAAATGATTCTGTTTTGAATTTTTTTATTTTGTATGATAGTATATGTTATAATACAAAATTTAAAGTCAAAACCAAAACAAAACATTTCAATTGATCAGAAACCAATTTTGGGGATTTTGTTTTCATTCGGAATGAAGTGAAATTTCAAAATACTTTGTGAAATGGAACTTCCATTCTCCACAGGGCTGCAATTAATACATTGAGCATAAGATCATCTCCCTGCCCCCCGAGACAAGTAAATATTATTATCATCCCTATTATACAGATTTGGAAATTCAGGGCCAAAGAGATTAGGCACACGGATACCATGAGGATGGTTGGCAATGTAAGAACCTGAAGAGAACAGAAGTGGCTTGCCCAGGATCACACAAGGAAACTTGTGGCAGTGTCAGAAATGTCTGAGGTATTCTGATTCTCAGTCATGTGCTTCAGCCATAAAATCTCCTGTAATCTAAACTTAAATTTTACAGGCTGTTGAATGTTCATGTGAACTGGTATTTAGAGATAGTTGGTCACATCAGATACTAAACCCACAATCTTATTTTTGGTGAACTCACAAGTAGAAAGCTGGTGAAATTTTTTGGATGAATAGTTTATCTGCCAAAAAAAAAATGCAGTTTCGGTCTATCTGAAACTATTAATGAATTTGAAACATCTACTTTCGGTCATTTACAAAACAGCTCAAGAAAGAGATGGTAGTTATATTGCCTTTCCCTTACAAACTTTAGCCTGGTGGTTTAGGAACTTACTGGGGACATAGGAGACTCAAGTTCAAATCTTTGCTCTTGAACAAATTTGAAATGGACTTTTTCAATTCAGAAAAAAATCAAATTCAGTTTGACCTGAACTGAAATTTGTTTTTGATTTTTCAGAAGTGCCACCCAACTGAAAAATCAGTTTTTCACCCAACTCTATCCATAAGATCTCCTACTTAAGAATGTAAACTTCTCAGCATCAGAACCATCTTTTGGTTGTGCGTTTATACAGCACCAAGCACAAAGAGGCTCCCAGTTGCTACCGCTGTACAAACAACAAAATCTTACTTCACCTATGTGCACTCAGGGGAATTCTGGGAGTGATGTCATGGTTCAGCCACTGCTGAAGCAACACCAAATTATTATTTCATTAAGACCCATATTTAAATCACATCTCAATTTTCAATACTCTCCAACAACCAGTGATTCAATGCAGACAAAGTTAGAAGATGAACTACAGACAGTGTGCTGACCCTGAGCAACTCAGTCAGAAAGATGTCATTTTGAACAAGGTCTTAGAAAACTGTCCTACAGAAAAATGGAATTAAATCCCATATGGAACATCTTCCAAACGTACTGTATTTGATTTGCCATTGTCTTTTCATCATGTTGGAAAGACTTTTTCCTAGAAATCTGGGAAGGATGTGCTAATCTGCAAAGGCAACTCTCTTTCTGTAGCAAATGATCTGAAAAAGAACACTAATGTCTGAGAAAAGCTAAGATTAGAGAAAAGGAACACCCTGCAAAGGGAATTCAAACAGCTAACCATTATATTCAAATAGCTTTTAGAAGTTCACTATAAATGAAAATTCTCCTACAAAGCACTATAATATTGGGAATCATTCTGCACTGGCTCCAGAGACTTGGTGTAAGTGGTCTGATAGTTTAATCATTTTTTTGCAATCTGTGGCTCCTGTTACTATATGAAATGTTGTGTCTGTCTTGTATTTCACTACAAGCAGCCAAACTTCATTTTGAAAACCAGAGAGGCTGCTTTGCAGTTAGCTCTGTGCTGTTCCTCAGTTTTCCATTTGTATCTTGGTGCTTTGAAGTGTTATTAGTGGGTTTTAATGTCAATCTGTAGGGAGAAGCTGAGTAAGGGCTCATCTACCCAACACAAATGAAATTCACCACTGATGCAGCTCCCTGAGTGGTAGCAATAGTAGATTTTTCAATTCTAAAAGACTTTGTTTCAAATTTAACTTTATTTTTATATTTAAGAAGATAAACTCAAATGAAATGTTTCAGGTCAACCTGAAATTATATTATATATTTGTTCAGACACTACTCTACAGGAGAGGGACTGAATGAAGAAGGCTGCTGAGAGCACATACAGGAGTAGCTTGCACTTTATGCATGCCACAGAATTGTGCTTTGCAGGGGCGAAATCTGTCCTAGTACAGAGCCTAGCTCTGGGCATGGTCAATGGATCCATAAATATGTGTCAGGTTTCAGAGCGGTAACCATGTTAGTCTGTATCAGCAAAAACAATCAGGAGTCCTTGTGGCATCTTAGAGACTCCATGCATCTGATGAAGTGGGTTTTAGCCCACGAAAGCTTATGCCCAAATAAATTTGTTATTCTTTATGGTGCCACAAGGACTCCTTGTTGTTTTTATAAATATGTGGCTTCATTGACCAACCCCACTCCGCTCAGATGGGAACTGGGCACAATTTCCATGAAAGCTGCTACAAACCTGAGGTTGAAGAAGCAACTGCAGAGCAGTTGCAATGTCACTTCATGATTTGGTAGCTGGGAGTATTATGTTACTCTTCCCTCAACAGCTGTAGAAGCCTGATGCAAAGTTCATTTACCAGGGCTTTGTATATGGCCTTAAATGACTAATCCTGAATCCTTTCTCAGGCAAAACTCCCACTTATTGAACTACACCCATATATCTGAGTAGAATTAGACTGATTATTTTCAGCCTGTCTACTGTAGATGGGGTGTCATTAAGCAGTACCTAGTCTAGTCTATATAAATTCTTATACTACCCTCTGTAGTATCTGATCCCTTTCTCATAGTGCATTAAGTAATCTGATTAACACATGTCACACGTAGTTCGTTCTCTTCCTAGCAGGAGAGCTGTGTGCATTGTAGTGTGTTGACTTGGTAGGGTTTTGTTTTTGTTTTTAAATATACATATTGCTATATGTTAACCATGTCTTGAGATGTCTCATTGCAACTGTAAAATGGCGTTGAATTTGCCTTTTATAGTTTACTATATTCTTTTTCAAACTAAGTGTTATTGTAAAATTCAGCAACTCTGATGCCTTTGGAAATTACCAGACTTTTCCTGTATGCAGTGATGTCATGTACACTGATACGCAATTAATACCAAACAAACCCTGTTAAAGAATCATTTGAAAATGAAATGGCCAAACCACAGGAATCTGCACACAGCTCTTGTGGATTGAGTCTTTGCTGATGGTTTTAAAATAATAAACACATCAGTTTTGACAGCACATTTGAACATACCTGCATCATGTTGATGTGCTGTCATACCCAGGATAGGTGACTTTGCTGAAAACTTTGAAAGCTGTGTGTCAACTCAAACAGACTGAATTCAAAATGGAGTCTGCAACTGAGTGCATATAGCAGTTTTCTTAAAAGATTAGATTATGCTTTAAAGAGCCAATCTGAATGATGCCTACACTAAGATGAAATTTGCCTTAAAGTAAAAGATAAAACTGTTACATTCACAAACAGATGGTGTGGCTTGTTTTCATTCACCAGTTTGGATTCTCTTCTCTGAGGGCAGTGTCTTCATGGCCCCTTTTGAATCTCACAAAGACATGTTTGTTTGAATAAAAAGGATAGGAAAATGTCACAAATGACTGTGCGAAGTCAATCCAAAATGGCAGTCACTAGTGATTATTATTACTCTTTATCCCATGTATTGTTGTAATGCCCAAAGTTTTCAATCATAACTTAGCCCCATTGTGATAGATGTAAAACATGCAGGAAAATATGGTGTGATTTTATTTCATATCTACTGTGATGTAAGATCCTAGGGGAAATGCATACTTGCCACATTATGACAGTATTGAGTAGCGTGGGGGGGGGAGGCTCAAAAAAGTATTATTTTGATTTTCAAGCTTCCAGGCATGAGAAATAGTGAGCCTGATTCTGCTCTGACATGTAGGGTATTCATCAGGAGTAACTCAGCTGAAGTCTAGCATAAAATTGGTGGGAGCAGAATCCAGGCTATTCCCTGGTGGCATCACAATTTGAAAATGCACTGTGGCTAATTGGACTCTTGATCTTTATAATCTAATTTTATTACTTAATGTTTAGAAATTTATTATTTTTTCCTATGGTATACTGTATTCCACGGCATCTATTGGAACACACTGTAGGCCATCTTGTGACTGCAGAACCTCAAAAGACGAGGATAGAAATCAGTAAAAAGTAGAAGTAGAAGAGCTGTGACCAGAACATTCATTTCTTTTAACTCACATTCTAAAAAATGTGTTAATGTAAATATCACCAACTTCCACCTCATCTTGCATCAGAGGAAAGAATTAAATACTTACTTGACATTGAGCTCACTGAATGATTTTGAACTATTGTAACCCTCCTCCCCTTTGTTTCTATTTGTTTATTTTCATCTGTTGTCATATCAAGTGGGGGTTCTCAAAAGCTGCTAATTTCATGATGTAATGAAGTGTTAGTTAACCAGAAATAGATAATCTGTTACATGATCTCAATAGTCGGAGCCAAGTTATTTTCAATCATACAAGGGAATAGAAATTAGAAAGGAGTACTGAAGATACGGAGGTCTCTATTTTAGGCAAAACTGGTGAGTTTTTTTAGAACCAACTGTTTGTCTAAACCAGGGATCGGCAACCTTTGGCATGTGGCTTGCCAGGGTAAGCACTCTGACAGGCCGGGTCGGTTTGTTTACCGGCTGCGTCCGCAGGTTTGCCGCTCCAAGCCAGTTGGGGCTGCAGGAAGTGGCGCAGGCTGGGGATGTGCTGGTCGCGTGCCAAAGGTTGCCAATCCCTCATCTAAATCAAGTAGAAAACTTAGCAGGGGAGGAATCTACCATTTGGTTAGTCTGTGGAGCACCTTGGCACAACTGCATTGTGGCATAAATAACAATCACATACAAAAACACTGTGTTAAAAAGAACATTAGGTTGCAAAGTAAAGCACTCGACTGTTAGGAAATCCTAGAATTAAGGTTGCCTGTGCAGCTTGGCTCACTTGATTGTATGCAAGAGGATAATCTTGCCCAACATCATATGAGATGTCTATGGCAGAGCCAAGAATAGAGTTCTGTTACTGTTAATCCTGTGTAATGAGTGAGACACAGATCATATAGAGAAAATAGCATGTGATCATGTAATTAAAGACTATGTCATTATGCATATATGTTGTGGCCTTGGCTGAGCTCCCCATTGTGGTCAGATTGCTGTATTGGACCCAAACCTTTGGATCCCACATTCCTTTAAGTCTTTTGGGTCTGAACAGATGTTCAACCTCTCTGGCACACTTCCTGGGCATAAACCCCCTGTGTAATACCCCCTAAGGTACAGGTGTTCTAGGCCCAAAGACCAGTGCTGATGCCCCAAGCCTCCCCAAAAGCCTACCTTCCCCAGTACCTATGTTCATGGGTAGTCTGGTTTACCACTCAACACTTTGAGGATATTGTGACAGTTAATCCAAAGGATTCTGCAAAGGAACTTCTATATTAGACACTTTACTCATAGACCAAGCAGAAGAGTTACAGATCTAGGCAAAAATAGCAAATACTGGCCTGCAAAACCCTCCCCTCTAGTGCTGTCAACTGTAGGTGATTGCAGGCCTTGAATCTGGGCCCTCAGGTCCCCAGGCAGTGCTCAGCAGCTTACCTGAACCAGTGGAGAATGCAATAAGTAAAACTCTAGCTCATAGAGGTCTCCACCCACAAAGCTCCTGACTGGGAGAGACATTCAGCCCCATCAATGAGCTGGAATGCTCTACTTAAACAAGAAAGAGGCACAGGAAGTTGTCTGAGGAATTTGGTGAACCCTTGGCTGGCTGTTGCTATGTACCCTGCCTACTTGTCTCATTCCTCAGCCCTGCCATCTGCCTGTTCCTGTCCTCTTTATCTTGGACCACTGTCTGTTCCTGGTCACTGCTTTCCTGCCTTGCTCCAGGTCGCTGATCCTATGTCCTACCACTGACACTGACTCCAGCTTTGACCCTTGGCTTGACTTCTGACTCTGAATCTGACTTTGCTTCCAGATGCCTGACTCTAACCATTAGGCATGACCACCCATGCCCTGGTTCCTACACCACCTTTCAAAGGCCTCTTGGGTTTTGGTTAGTAAACTTTCAGGGTCTTAGAGGGTCACAGGACCCTCTTGAACCCTACTCCTCCTGCTGAGTCATCTTATCAGCTGATGGATGGTTGGTGAGAGAACCCTGGCTGAAGAAGATCTGGCCCTTAAATAGAATTCTGGCCTCCTCTATCAAGTGCCCCCCTGAGCAGCTTCAAAACCACCACCAGGTGTTCAGTTGCTTAATACCTCTTCCCCACGGTATAAACTGTGAAAAGGGGATCCCCTTGGACTGTAGACAGCCTATTGCCCTATGTGGACCCATTTGGAATCGAGGACCATCAAGATTCTTAATGGCATTCTCATTGTTAGTGTCTCTGCAAGCTGAAAGGATTCTGACATCTCTAGGGTTACCATACGTTCTCTTTTTCCCGGACATGTCTGGCTTTTCGGCACTCAAACCCCCGTCCGGGGGGAATTGCCAAAAAGCCAAACATGTCCGGGAAAATGCCGGCCAGGCACTTCCCCTCCCGCGGCGGCTCTGCTCCTCCCCTAACTCTTCGGCTCTGTTTAAGAGCCGAGCTGCCCAAGCGCTATGGGCTTCAGGCAGCCCCCTTGCCTCCGGACCCCAGCCGCCGGCTGGGCACTTCCCCTCCCGGGCTCCGGCGGCGCA